>NC_073310.1:33439109-33739109 GCF_027595985.1 Sorex araneus | reverse complement strand
GGTCCCCAAAGCCTGCCAGGAGTGACTTCTGAGTGCAGAGGTAGGAGTTACCCCGGAGCATTGCCAGGTGTAGCTCCAAAACAAAACGAGACATACAAAGAACCTTTAGTGGAAATATTTCAAGTTGTTTTTAACAAAAGTCTCAAAATAAAGGATGCCAGGAGCAAATGATACTAGAATGTCAAACAACAACTAAACTTGATAAGAAAGATACATAAGGAGGCTGGATTGGTAGTACAGCAGGTAGGATGCTTGATTTTGCTGTAGTCAATCTGGGTTCAATCCCTGCACCCCGTATGGTCACCCAACCATGCCAGGAGTAGCCTATGCATGCAGAGACTTACTCCTCTGGCTTAGGAGAAAGCCCTGAGCACTGCCGAGTGTGGCCCCCAAACAAAAACAAATATAAAAATAAACACAAATGAAGATACTTAGTCTTTGTTTAAAATGAGAACAATTTCTTCTTAAGGAGAGAATATAGCTTAATGGTTAGGAGAGTAGGTTCTGGGGTTAGGCAGGCTGGGTTTAATCGAATGGGACTGTAGGCCAGGTATTAAAATTTCTGTGCCTTAGTTTCTTCACTGAAATAGGGACAGAATAATGTTATAAACCACATCATAATGTTATTGTAAAGAGAAAATTAATAATTTAAGTAAAGTGCTTAAGCAAGGAGGTTGGCACCAGTGAGCACTCTATTAAAGCGAACTATCTTTTGCTGAACCCCATTAGAATCAATCTGCCATTAATCCACAGATTAGAACGCCTAGAAAAGCTGATGCAGAGTACTCCTCTTGGATATTCACTTGGCTGTCTGGACTCACCTGTGACAGGTACAGCTGAGAGAAATTCCTTTCTATAGGATTCCTTTCTATAGTTTCGTTTTGAATCCTGACTGACTCCTGAAGCCCAATTACCTCCAGAGTATGTCACATAGGAAGGTTCTGCCCCAAACTGTCAATCTTTCCAATCCTCTTCTGGAGAAATGTACCAATGAGCATAAAGCTCCTGCTAGTAATTGTTCCCCTATACCTTTTGCTCAGTGCTCTCTAGCCTGTAGCACTCCTCTCTGAGATCCCTGGTCAAGCACTGTTGACGCAGGTAAAAGACATTCAAACCAAAGGAATCTGCTCTTTAAACCAAATTTTTTATTTATCTCTCCCTCCTTCCTTCGTTCCAGGCTCTGCATCACAAACTGTCAATACAACATCAAATAAATTATTTTACAATATTTTCCCATTGAATTGCCAATCATTTTGATACTGTAAAGAAAACAGTCTGCAGAGACACATCAGCCTCAAAAATATCATAAGGTGTGGCTGGAGCAATAGCACAGTGGATAGGGTGTTTGCCTTGCACGTGGCTGACCCAGATATGATCCTCGTTATCCCATATGGTCCCCCAGCACTGCCAGGAATAATTGCTGAGTGAAGAGCCAGAAAAACCCCGAGCATCACCAGGTGTGAACCAAAAAGCTGTTTTTCCCACAAACTGAAAGCATTATCTATATACATCTTACCTCTTCCTTTTCCCAGATCACCAGGGAGGTTTTGGACAATTAGAGTTAGGCTAACTCCATTTCTGCAAACACAAAGGCTTGGGGACAGTTTTTGACTTATGACCCTGAAAAAATGCAGCATCAGCATTTATTCTCAAAATGGCCGTGGGCAGCCAAAACCAGAGACACTAGCTATGGTTTCATAGAGTACAAAGTGTTTCGTATCCAATGAGCAGAATTTTTAACACTCATTTTATTTTATTTTATTTTATTGTTTGTTTGTTTTTTGGGGTCACACCCGGCAATGCACAGCGGTTACTCCTGGCTCTTCACTCAGGAATTACCCCTGGCGGTGCTCAGGGGACCATATGGGATGCTGGGATTAGAACCCGGGTCGGCCGAGTGCAAGGCAAACGCCCTACCCGCTGTGCTATCGCTCCAGCCCCCAAACACTCATTTTAGAAACGATTCCCTGCCTATTTCTTCTGTTTCTATGAAAATTCAGAGTCAGGGCCTCAAAATCCACCATGTTCGAGATGGAAACATTCGAAATATGCTGGTGGGAAGGTATAATGGTGGGGGTATTGGTGTTTGAATATTAAATGTAATCAATATTGTGAATTACCTTATAAAATAAAAAATTAAAAAGAAAAAAAAAAGAATTTTGAAAGCAAGCATCCTCGCTGTATAGGCCTACAAAAACATAGCGGGACAATGCCCTTGACCTGAGCCAGGGCTCCTGTAAGATTAGTGTGAGGATATGTCGAGATTTGAGGATAAACAAGACAGTGCTGCCGTTCGGCATGGGCAGCATTTTGAGACACATACCCACACTCTAATGCTCCCAAGGCTCATCACATTTGCCTCCTTTTCCCAGAAACTGTGTACTGCCTACTTCTTGCACTCTCAGAAATCTATCACACACTGTCCTTGAACTAAACCATGGTGGATTTTATGATTTTTACTGGTTCTGGGATGAAACCAAGATCATCAGGCATGCAAGTCATGTACTCTATCACTGAGCCACATCCCGATCCGAGCATCTGTTCAGTGCTCTGACTTCTCTTGGATCAGCCTTGGAAAGTTACTGTAGCCTACTTAATTTTCAATAGCATTCATTCTTTAAAAAAAAAATTAAAAACTGCTCTTGCCTTAATTTAATGTGACAAAGACACTAGGAAGTGAGCCCCTGCTGTGGGGAAAATATGCCAGTGCCAGTGGCCTTACTCCATGCAGGGTCACAATAAAAAACTAACAAACAACAGAAAGCCACAGTGCCTGCAGAATACCATAAAAATATATGATCAGATACATTGTCAGATTCTTATAAATGACTTCCACTATACAAGACCCCTCCTAGGCTTCAAAGAGATGGATTCCAGCCTGCTGCATGAATGACCCTCCGCCATTCTGCTGTTCTCAGGGTCAGCAGTGCACAGCCCCCACACCCATTCTGAAGTTAGTCACCTGTTTTGTGGGAGACAGTGGAAGCAGATGTGATAAGAGACTTGGGAGGGTGTGATTCTTGTTTGATTTCTCTGCTCTAATCCTGAGAAAACATGAAGGACTCATGCATGACTTAGAAGTCTGTCATATAAAACTGAACTTTTGACATGACTGACAGTGACCAACCTATTAGCATTTGCATGACTGAGCAGCTAGCATTTTTTCCTGATTTGTTTTAACTTGAACTTAATTTTGGATTTACCATTGTGTTTGCAAGAGAAACCAAGACCGAACTTCAGCTTTGTGATTTCACTGTACCAAGTTATTGTTGTAGTCCTCAGAAGGCTGAAGTTGGGCTCGGGTGAAGATTATGACCACTTAAAATACCAGAGATAAATGAGAAAAAGAAATTACAGATTGGCTAGTGATACTCAGGTGGTCACAGGAAAGGTCAGCAGAAAAACTGATTAGGAACTGAGAGTTGTTACTCTATCACCCCCAGGGCATTTGGACACTTAAAAAATAAACTACTGTTTCTTTTGATGTACAGAAGCTTCTTAGTTTGATGTAGTCCCATTTGTTTATCTTTGTTTCCACTTGCTTTGGTCAGTGGTGTTTCATCCTTAAAGATGCTTTTAGCTTCAATGTCATGGAGGGTTCTGCCTACATTTTCTCCATGTATCTTATGGATTCAGGTCTGATATAGAGGTCTTTTATCAACTTTGATCTGACTTTTGTTAGACAGAGGTCAGAGTTCATTTTTTTTGCAGGTAGCTATCAGGTTTTCCCAGCACTTGTTGAAGAGGCTTTCCTTGTTCCACTTCACATTTATTGCTGCTTTATCAAAGATTAAGTAATCATATATTTAAGAGTCTGTAACAAAATATTTAACTCTTCCATTAGTCTGCGGGTCTGTTTCTAGTCCAATACCATGCTGTTTAAATTACTACTGTTTTGTAATACAGTCTGAAGTTGGGGAAGGTGATGCCACGCATCTTCTTTTTCCCAAGGACTGCTTTAGCTATTCATCGGTGTTTATTGTTCCGTATGAATTTCAGGAGTGTTTTGTCTATTTCTTTGAAGAATGTCAGGGGGATCCTTATAGGGACCATGTTAAATCTGTATAGTGCTTTGGAGAGTACTACCATTTTAATAATGCTAATCCTCCCAATCCAATACCCATCTGATAAGGGGTTAATATCCAGGATATACAAGACACTAATAGAATTGCACAGGGAAAAAACCTCCAACCCCATCAAAAAATGGGGAAAAGAAATGAACAGAAGCTTCCCCAAAAAAGAAATACAGATGGCCAGAGGGCACATGAAAAAATGCTCTACATCTCTAACCATTAGAAAGATCCAAATTAAAACAACAATGAGATATCATCTCATACCACAGAGACTGGCACACATCCAAAAGAACAAGAACAACCAGTGCTGGCGTGGATGTGGGGAGAAAAGGACTCTGTTTCATTGTTGGTGGGATGCCAACTGGTCCAGCCTTTCTGGAAAACGATATGGGCATTCCTTCAAAAACTAAAAATTGAGCTTCCATAGAAACCATAATACCACTCCTGGGAATATATTCTGAGGCTGCAAAAAGCACAGCAGAAATAACATCTGCACCTGTATGTTCATTGCAGCACTGTTCAAAATAGCCAGAATCTGGAAGCAACCCGAATGCCCAAGATCAGACAACTGGTTAAGGAAACTTTGGTACATCTACACAATGGAATACTATGCAGCTGCTAGAAAAGATAAAGTCATGAAATTTGCTTCTAAATGGATGGTCATGGAAAAAATCATGCTACATGAAATGAGTCAGAAAGAGAAGGACAGACACAGAATGACTGCACTTATTTGTGGAATATAAAATAACATAAGACTGACACCTAAGGACAGTAGACACAAGGACCACAAGGACTAGGAATATTGCTCCATAGCTGGAAGCCTGCCTCATGAGCTGGTGGAGAAGATAGCTGGAATAGAGAAGGGATCACTAAGTCAGTGATAGTTGGAAGGATCGTTCGGAATGGGAGATGTATGCTGAAAGTAGATAAAGGACCAAAATTTACAGCCTTTCAGTATCTATATTGCAAACCATAATGCCCAAAAGTAGAGAGAAAGAGTATGAGGACAATTGTCTGACAGAGAGACAGGGGGAGGGTTAGAATGGGGGGGGCGGATAGCGGGGACACTGGTGGTGGAAAATGAAAGCTTTGTAACTGTATCTCATGGTGTTCCAGTAAATAAATAAGTAAATAAATAAATATAGGACAAAAATACTATTTATGGCAATAAATTTTAGAAGAACTCCAATATTTCTCAAATTTATAGGTTTAATGCTTTGAATTTCTTTGAAGGGAACAGTTGGAATCAAAATGAAGTGGCTAGAAGTTCTATGTGAAGATCCTTTAACAAAATATTAGAAAACTTGGAAAAACTGGACAGCTACATGCAAAAACATGGGCTCAGACCTCTACCTAACACAATGTATAAAAATCAGATCAAAATGGATTAAAGACCTCAACATCAGACCAGAATCCTTACGGTACATTGAAGAAAAGGTTGGCAAAACCCTCCATGACATTAAAACTAAAGGTACCTTCAAATACGATATGCTACTGACCAAGCAACTGGAAGCAAAGATAAACAAATGGATCTATCTTAAACTGAGAAGCTTCTGCACCACAAAAGAAACAGTGATCAGGATACAAAGACAGCCTACAGAATGGGAAAGGATATTCACCCAATACCCTTCTGATAAGGAATTAATATCAAAGATATACAAGGCACTTATTGAGCTCTACAAGAAAAAAAACATCCAATCCCATCATAAAATGGGGCAATGACAAACCACAACACCCAAAATTAAAGAGAGAGCAAAAGGGTATGCCCTGCCACAGAAGTGGGGCAGGGTGGCGGAGATGAGGTGGGGGGGTGTGCACTGGGATCATTGGTGGTAGAGAATGGGCACTGGTGGAGGGATGGGTGCTGAGCATTGTATGACTGAAATGTAACCAGGAAAGTTTGTAAGTCTGTAACTGAACCTCACAGGGATCCATTACAAAAAATAAAAATAGAGATTAAATTAAAAAAAAAAGAAAATGGGGCAATGAAATGAAATGAAACTTACTCAAAGAAGAAATTCCAATGGCCAAAAGGCACATGAAAAAATGCTCTTCATCACTAATCATCAGGGAGATGCAGGTCAAAACAACAATGAGATATCATCTCACACCACAGAGATTGGCACACATCCAAAAGAACAAAAGCAACTGGTGCTGGCGTGGATGTGAGGAGAAAAGGACCCTCCTTCATTGTGTTGGGAATTCCAACTGGTCCAGTCTTTTTGGAAAACAATATGGGCATTCCTTAAAAAACTAGAAACTGAGCTCCCATTTGACCCAGCAATACTACTCCTGGAAATATTACCTGGGGGCCCAAAAACACACAGCAGAAACACCATCTGCACTCCTATGTTCATTGCAGCACTGTTCACAATAGCCAGAATCTGGAAACAACCCGAGTTCCCAAGAACAGACAAATGGTTAAGAAACTATGGCACATCACTAGTCGTCAGAGAGATGCAGATCAAAACAACCATGAGATACCACCTCACACCACAGAGACTAGCACACATCCAAAAGAACAAAAGCAACCGCTGTTGGAGAGGATGTGGGGAGAAAGGGACCCTTCTACACTGCTGGTGGGAATGCCAGCTAGTTCAGCCCTTTTGGAAAACAGTGTGGACGATTCTCAAAAAACTAGAGGTTGAGCTCCCATTTGACCCAGCAATACCACTGCTGGGAATATATCCCAGAAAAGCCAAAAAGTATAGTCGAAGTGACATATGCATTTATATGTTCACCGCAGCACTGTTTACAATAGCCAGAATCTGGAAAAAACCCGAGTGCCCTAGAACAGATGACTGGTTGAAGAAACTCTGGTACATCTATACAATGGAATACTATGCAGCTGTTAGAAAAAATGAGGTCATGACGTTTGCATATAAGTGGATCAACATGGAAAGTATCATGCTAAGTGAAATGAGTCAGAAAGAGAGAGACAGACATAGAAAGATTGCATTCATCTGTGGAATATAGAATAATAGACTATAAGACTAATGCCCAAGAATAGTAGAAATAAGTACCAGGAGATTGTTTCCATGGCTTGGAGGCTGGTCTCTCATTCTGGGTAACTCAGGGAAGGGACCACCAAGTAAAATGTGGTTGGAGGTCATGTGGGGGAAGGGTGAGGCGGGCGGAATACAGACTAGAGACTGAACACAATGGCCACTCAACACCTTTATTGCAAACCACACCACCTAATCAGAGAGAGAGAACAAAAGGGAATTCCCTGCCATAGTGGCAGGGTGGGGTGGGGGGAGATGGGACTGGGGAGGGGGGGAGGGATGTTGGGTTTACGGGTGGTGGAGAATGAGCACTGGTGAAGGGATGGGTTATCAAACTTTGTATGGGGGAAGCATGAGCACAAAGATGTATGGATCTGTAACTGTACCCTCACGATGACTCTCTAATTAAAAATAAACTAATAAAAAAAATAAATAAATAAATAAATAAAAAGAAAGAAACTATGGCACATTGGGGCTAGAGAGATAGCACAGTGGGTAGGGCGTTTGCCTTGCACGCGGCCGACCCGGGTTCAAATCCCAGCATCCCATATGGTCCCCTGAGCACGGCCAGGGGTAATTCCTGAGTGCAGAGCCAGGAGTAACCCCTGTGCATCGCCAGGTGTGACCCAAAAAGCCAAAAAAAAAAAAAACAACAACACAAAGAAACTATGGCACATCTACAAAACAGAGTATTATGCAGCTGTTAGGAAAAACGAAGTCATTAAATTTTCCTATAATGGATGAACATGGAGAGTATCATACTGAGAGGAATGAGTCAGAAGGAGAGGGACAGACATAGAATGACTGTATTCTTTTGTGGTATATAAAACAATATATAGTAGAAGACTAATATCCATTGCGAGGGAAAACAGGGGTTAGGAGGGCTGGTTAATGGGTGGGGTTAACCACAAGTGTGTGTGGGGGCTAAGAGAAGGTAAGATAGAGAAGATACCAGTAAGACAATAATAGCTAAAAATGTTCACGCTGGACAAGATCTGAGTGTTAAAAGTAGGTAAAGGAATATTCTTAATAAGCTTTCAGTATGAATATTGCAAACCATAATATCCAAAAAGAGGGGAGATATATAGATAGATAGATAGATAGATAGAGAGAGAGAGAGAGAGAGAGAAGAAGAAGAAGAAGAAGAAGAAGAAGAAGAAGAAGAAGAAAAGTGCCTACCATAGAGGCAGGCATGGGGGGGGGGCAATGGGAGGGAACCTGTGGACACTGGAAATGTACACTGCCCTGGAGGTATGAGTGTTGGAATACTGTACGACTGAAATCCAATCATGAATAGCTTTGAAAGGATCTATCTCACAGTGATTCTATAAAATAGTTAAAAAATGTATTAGCAAACCCAAATCTAACAATATATGAAAGATATCATATACCAAATAGGATTAATTTCAGATGGAAGGATGGCTTACTGTAGACAAGTTAATCAATGTAATACATCAAAATAAGGAAAAATTAAAAGCATATGATATCAACAGATGCAGAGAAAGCATTTAACAAAAATCCAACACCCATTCATGATGAAAAAAATAAAATGGGAATAGAAGAAAATTTCTTCAATATAGCTGAAGTCATCTACCACAAAATAGCTCTATGGAAGTCCTTTGGAGAGGTTCCTTGAGAGAAGAGCAAGTCATCATTAGTTACTTATAAATAAGTTTCCACATAACCTTAAACAGTCAACCAGTCATTCTATATAGCACCAGACTTATTCTCTCCCCTTATGTTCACATCTTTGTAAGACGATTTTTTTTGCTGAGTGTCAGATGTTCTAAGCACATGACAATAAAATAAAAACATAATGTTAAAACAAAAAAGAAAAAAGAGAGAAGAGCAAGTGAGGTCACTGGTTACCAAAAAAGTGCAGGGCCCTTGACTATCTACCCTCCACCTTTGCAGGCCCAGGCCAGAACTCACCTGGATGATGAAGCCAGTGGAAGAACACTGCCTAACCCAGAGACTGAATTTCCGCTTTTTCCTCTTTCGCAGTTCCCGCTCTGTACATGTCGCAATGAACACAGGGTCCTCATCAATCAAGGGTTCATGTAGCACCTGCCAGGGAAAAACAAGCAGATTCTCAAGAAAGTCAGCATGAGCTTGTGGGGTGGAGGGATTTAATTTCTGCCTTTGATCAGTAAAGTGACCCTGGCCAAGTTACTTTCGCTCTCTGATCTCAGTCTTTCTCATCTATGAAAGGTTACTATCAGTGTCTACACCCACATTTATGAAGGATTAAATAAGAAAGTATATGTGAAACACGGGAATTGACAAGAGGAAAAGTATCAGATGACATATAGATGATAGTAACGATGATGAATGTTAGACTTAGGTTCTCAGTAACAAACTCTTAGTAAAAGGATCTCTAGGAAGGGTTTCAGCTATCAGCTGAAAGTACCAATTGTGGGTAACCACTTCTTTCCAAGGAAGACCTTTTTCTATGGATAATTTTAATGCTAAAAAATGTTTTTCTCTAGTTGATTCAAAATTTACATACTTCTAATCCAAAATCTATTCTGATTTTGTATGATTCTACCACTGAATCTGGTTCCTGACCCTGTGGTGAATAAAGAAGCATACTGATTCTTTTATTTTATTTTTATTTTACTGAATCACCATGGATGGAGGGCATGAGCAGGTGATTTTGAACCCCATTTTTATGGGGTTCAAATATGGTGTGAACCGTGGGAACACCTATAATGGCGATTGTAGACCGCACTAAAAGCCTCCATCCTTCTTGGAGAACCCAGCAAGCTACCGAGAATGTCCCACCCACATGGCAGAGCCTGGCAAGCTACCCGTGGCATATTCGATATGCCAAAAACAGTAACAACAGTGGGCCTCATTCCTGACACTGAAAGAGCCCGCAGTACAGCAGCGTTAAGGATGAGCAAGAAGAGGCTGATAAAATCCCAGGGATGAACTAGACTGCCAAAATGAAGAAGGACTAAAATAACTGTCTGAACTTTTAATGCACATATGTTGGCATCGGAAGCATCCATCAAGATCTGATGGTGCAAGTGCAGAAGATCAAAACGACATCATTGGTCTCACTGAGATGACAAGGCATCGATCACATCACCCCATTTTCGACACTGGAGAAGAACTGTTCCTTGGAACATGTGACAATAGAGGCGTCGGTGGTGCCAGTGTCCTTGTCAACACGAACTTGGCCATGAGCACTGATTCATTCGAATGCCTAACAACCCGAATTGGACAATTATTCTAAATAGATGTGGTTCACTGCCGGCAGTTTCTATCTTTGTTGTCTACGCACAAATATCAACTACGATGAAGAAATTAAGAATTTCTACATGGAGCTGGAGAAGTTCTATGAAGAAGACCACACATTCTACAAGATCATTGTTGGTGTTTTTAATGCCAAGATAGGACCGAGAAGGTCACCCGAAGAACTCCACATTGGGACCCACGGCCTAGAATGGAACAAACAGGGTGAGAGACTGTCTGAGTTCATCATGTTGACCAAGACCATCCATGGTAACTAACAGTTCCAGAAGGCCGAATCTAAACGTGGCCATGGGAGTCTCCCGGTGGACAGTTCCACAATGAAAGTGACCACATCATATTCAATCAACGGTTTTGCCTGACTGATGTCGCTGTTTCAAAATTCCAAACAGGATTGCATCACCATCTCATTCATGCAAAATTCTACTTCACAGAGTAGGGAGAAAGGACTGCAAAGTTTAAGTTTAAGAAGAGAACTCCCAGAATGACCACCAACTGGGAGCTCTTTGGCACTATTGCAGGAATGTGGGAAGATGCCATCGTTGACAACATCAACAAGGAATACAATCGACTGGTTCGGCACGTCCATGACTGCATGAGGAATGCTGAGAGTAGGAAAGCCACAAACAGATGTCTGTCTTTGGAAACTCTTGAGCTCATTCGCCAACGTGGTTTGGCACGAGCCTCAGGCAATCACAAGCTAATGTCCAAGCTCGCAAAGCTTTGCAGAGAAGCAATAAAGGAAGACCTCGAAGAGAGAAGAGCAGAAGTGTTGGACGATGCGGCAGAAGCCAGGAAAAGTACTCACAACGCTCGCCTGTCCTTTGCCAACTACAAGACCAAGATGACTGCCCTCCGACGTCCTGATGGATCTATCAGATCATCTTCCAGAAGGGCAATGGAGAGGATTTTTCACGACTTCTACTAGGATCTCTTCGATAGCCATGTCCACCTGCCCACATACCAAATTCTGCAGGACAGATACGTTGTTCCCAACGGTCTCCTTTCTGAAATCCAATATGCCATTTTGTTGGTAGAGATGTGTATAGCAACCAGTCCAGACAAGGTCAGACCTGAACACCTGAAAAATCTGCTGCCAGTACTTGTCAATACACTCGCTCAGCTCTTCTCATGCTACCTGTCCAAATGCAAGGTTCCGTCCCAGTGGAAAACCAGCAGGACTGTTCTGTTGTACAAGGGAGACATCCATGACATCGGCAACTATCGCCCAATCTGCCTGTTGTCTGTCATCTACATGTTGTTCACTTGAGTCCTCCTGAACAGAATAGACAGAACACTAGACGAAGGACAACCATGCGAGCAAGCGGGGTTCCGAAAAGGAGTGAGCACGATCGATCATATCCACATGGTGACCAAGCTCATTGAAGTTTCGTGAGAGTTCAAGATGCTGCTCTGTCTAATGTTCATTGATTTAAAAAAGGCATATGATTCTGTTCATATTGAAGCGGTCATCAAAGCCCTAGCCAAACAGGGCATTCAAACTCAGTACATCAGGATCCTCCACAAGCTGTGTTACAGATTCATCATCAGGATCTCACCATTCTACAAGGAAGTGATTATTGATGTAAAGAAAGGGGTTCGGCAGGGTGATACTATTTCACCGAAACTCTTCAGAGCCACCCTCAAGAATGTCATGCAGCAGCTGGGTCGAGAACTCAGCATCAGGAAGAACTTGGTGCCAGAACTTCGCAGGAGGAAGAGAGCAGTGTAGAACGCCTTCAAGAGTGTCGAAGAAGTGGTTAAGAGGACGAAGGACCTCTGGCTCCAGGCACATCTTTTCAACTCCACCGTTCTTCCTGCACTAATATATACCTCAGAGACCTGGGCCTTATGAAAACAGGACGAGAACACTATTCGGGTACCCCAAAGAGGAATTGAAAGAACAATGCTTAGAATATCACATTTCACACAAGTGAGAGAAGGAATCCGGAGTTCTGACCTCCATCGACAATTAAGAATTAGGGACACTGTCTCATTTGTCAAGGCATTGAAAATCAGATGGGCAGGACACGTAATGCGATTTAGAGACGACCGCTGGACTAGAGCTGTTACTAACTGGATTCCACGGGACATCAAAAGACCACATGGCCACCCACCTACAAGATGGTCAGACTTCTTCGTCAAAACCCTGAACGAAGGTTTGAGGCTCTTCGTGTTCCTGGAGCGAGCAGATACCATTTGGCTACACTAGCACACAACAGGGACGAATGGAGACATTACTGGCGCCTGCTCAAGCAAATCGAAGATCAACGGGATGACAAGTGACAAGTGATACAAATGAATCACCATGAGCTATAGTTACAAAACTTTCATATTTGAGTTTAGGTCACACAATGATCTAACACCTATCCCTCTACCAGTGTACATTTTCCACCACCAATGTCCCCAGTATCCTCCTCCCCACCCCCCAGTTCCCTTCCCTTCCCCTGCCCCTATGGCAGATAATTGTTCTCTTACTCTCTTTCTACTAATGGGTATTATGGTTTGCAATACAGATTACAGATAATGAGAAGTCATAATATTTGGTCCTTTATCTATTTTCAGCACACATCTCCCATTCTGAGCAATTCCTCCAACCATCATTGACTTAGTGATCCCTTGTCTTCCAGCTTGATCCCAGCTGCCTTCTCCTCCAGCTCATAAGGCCAACCATGGAGTAATCTTCTTGGCCCTTGTCTCTACTATTGTTGGATATTAGAATTTGATCAAACACTCCTGAAATTCATATAGAACAACAAGCTCCCACGAATAGTTAAAGCAATTCTTGGGGGAAAAAAAGATGGAAGGCATCACCTTCCCCAACCTCAAACTGTACTACAAAACAGTAATAACTAAAACAGCATGGTATTGGAACAAAGACAGATCCGCAGACCAACGGAATAGGGTTGAATATCCTTACACCTTCAAATATATGATTATCTAATCTTTCGTTAGTGATCAAGAAATATAAAGTGGAGAAAGGAAAGCCTCTTTAATGAATGGTGCTGACAAAACTGAACAGCTATATGCAAGAAAAAAAATGGGCTCAAACCTTTACCTAACATCATGCACAAAAGTCAGATCAAAATGGATTAAAGACCTCAACATCATACCAGAATCTATAAGGTATATTGAAGAAAAGGTCGGCAAAACCCTACATGACATTAAAGCTAAGAGTATCTTCAAAGATGAAACGCCACTGACCACGCAAGTGGAAGCATAGATAAACAAATGGGACTATATTAAACTAGAAGCTTCTGCACCTCAAAAGAAATAGCGACCAGCCCACCGCCAAGATGTGATCCCGGGGGCCGCACATGTGTGCGGCCTCTCCACAGCTGCATGAGCGTGACTCCAGACACCAGCTAAATTTTTCGGCATGGGCAATTCCTTGCAGAATGTCTCCAGACTGAGAACTAAGCTGCGGCCCCTGCCCACCCAGGAGGGGAAAGGTTTTTCTCTCTCTCGCCTCTTCCTTGCCGGGGGTGAAGGGCGTGGTGACCGCCATATTATGACGGCCACAGATGGGGTTTACAAGCTTGCAATGATCCAATATCTGGAAGAAATCTCCCTGGACTTATTTACTAAAGTACAGAAATCCAAAACCTCATATCTCTTCACAACAGGTCTGACTAGTGACGTACTCCTAACAATAATAGTGAGGTTTGTGTTGAAATATTGAATGTAACCATAGTAAATAGAAAGTAAAGTGAAATTTATCAGTTACATGGCAAGGGGGGTGCGGGGGGGGCGGGATGGGAGGTGTGCTTTTTTTTTTTTTTGGTGGTGGGATATGGGCACTGGTGAAGGGATGGTTGTTTCAGCATTGTATAACTGAGTCTTAAGCCTGAAAGCATTGTAATTTTCCACATGGTGATTCAATAAAATAAAATCCTTAAAGAAAGAAAGAAAGAAATAGTGACCAGGATACAAAGACAGCCTATGGAATGGAAAAGAATATTCACCCAATACCCTTCTGATAAGGGGTTAATATCAAGGATATACAAGGCACTGGTTGAACTCTACAAGAAGAAAGCATCCAATCCCATCAGAAAATGAGGCAATGAAATAAACAGAAACTTTCTCAACGAAGAAATCCAAATGGCCAAAAGGCACATGAAAAAATGCTCTTCTCCACTAATCATCAGGCAGATGCAGAACAAAACAACAATGAGATATCATCTCACACAGATATCATCTCACACTGAGACATATCCAAAAGAACAAAAGCAACCAGTGTTGGTATGGATGTGGGCAAAAAGTGACTCTTCTTCATTGTTGGTGGGAATGCCAACTGGTTCAGTCTTTTTGGAAAACAATATGGACTTTTTAAAAAAACTAGAAATTGAGCTCTCATTTGACCCAGCAGTACCACTTCTGGGAATATATCCCGAGAGTACAAAACAACAAAGTAGAAATGACATCTGCACCTGAGTTCATTGCAGCACTGTTCACAATAGCCAGAATCTGGAAACAACCCAAGTGCCCAAGAACAGAAGACTGGTTAAAGAAACTTTGGTACACCTACCCAGTGGAATACTATGAAGCTGTTAGAAAGATGAAATCATGAAATTTGCTTCTAAGTGGACAGTCATGGAGAGTATCATACTAAGTGAAATGAGTCAGTAAGAGAGGGACAAAGAAGGACTGCACACATTTGTGAAATATAAAATATTGTAATATGAGCACACTAATTCTTTAGGTAATCAAGAGTGCTACATATTGGTATACAACCTTCTTTCCCAGGCCAAATGCTCTGCTTGCAAAAACCCTTTGCTCAAGTAGAGCAACACCTTGTTGCTGTAACTCAGTCTCTGGCTTTGCAGAATTGATGCAGGATCTTAATGCAATTTCTAAACTTATTTGACCTATATCAACTTCTTGATAATATTGTTACAGGGATTCTTCAGTGACAATAAAGTGAAAAAGAAATAGCCCAACAAAACAGATTCCATAGCCAGGGGTGAGGGGTGGATGGGAGAGATAAGGGGCGCTGGGGGGGGGGGGCAGAGATGGTCAAAGCTTTGCTTCTTCAGCCTCAAATTTTCCTGGGAGACTTCTGGGTACCTTTTAGTACTTCCAATCTAGTACTTCCCAATACTTCCTAGTACTTCCAACCTGTACTTCACAATCTGGTCATATTTCAAACATAAGCATCTGTGTGCAAACCTGTAGTTTATTAAAACAAAAGGTGCAGAAAATAATATGATTCAGAGAACTCTGTATAGTGCTCTAGTTTGGGGCTGTGAACGAAGTTTCTCTGATCCACTCCTGTTATAATTAAGACTCCAGTGGAAGCCTGGGGAGATAGCACAAAAGGCTGGAGCATACATATGCTGTGCATGTAGGACTACCAGGTTTAATTCCTGACACTGGAACACCACCAGAAAAAAACCCTGAGCACTGAGCTAAGAGCAGTTACTAGGCATGACCACCCCCCCCCCAACAAAAGCAAAATAAAAATAAAAGGTTCTAGTAGAACCTCTCTTGATTATGAATTGCCCATGAATGCCGCCTGGCAGTGGTGGCAGAGATGACTATCTATACAAGCCACAATTTATTCTAAGTTATTCACTAACTGGCCATTGACAGTAAAAGTGTACCAGCCCCTTCTTCCTTAGTACTGCTCAAGCTTCAAGAACATCCTTCCCTAGAGATTTTACTGAAAAAGTGGATTCATTGAAGTAATTCAGCAGATTTGTGGCCGGGCCCAAGTTTCCTCATTCCAACATGCTCCCAAAGCCAACACAAGGTTTCACAGGACAGAGAGAATACCTTTCACTTGTGATCTGGACAGTTTTCTTCCACTAATATTATCATGAGTTTCATTAAAAAACAAAGCACCTTTGTAAGCATTCAGTCTCTGCTGTGTGTACTGGCCCCTAGAGTTCTTTTTTTTTTATTGCTATAGGAGGGGTGGGGACTGGAGCGATAGCACAGTGGGTAGGGCATTTGCCCTGCATGTGGCCAACCCAGGTTTGATTTCTCCATTCCTCTTAGAGAGCCCGGTAAGCTACCGAGAGTATCCCGTCCGCACGGCAGAGCCTGGCAAACTACCTGTGGCGTATTTGATATGCCAAAAACAGTAACAACAAGTCTCACAATGGAGACGTTACTGGTGTCCACTCGAGCAAATCGATGAACAGCGGGACAACAGTGCTATGGTGCAGGAGGGGTGAGCATTAAACCCAGCCTTGTGTGCTGGGCTCATGACGAAAAGGCAGGAGAAGCTAACTTATTACACTTCCTTATTACATTCACTGCTTCTGTGTTCATTTGGAACCACTCTAGCAAAATAGACAATTCTCTTGGAGTGGTAGGGGGTGGGGTGAGGGAAGAGGGAATGGAGCAGAGGAAAGAGGAAAGACGGCATAAAGAAATGTTTTTGCTGCTGTGCTGTTCCCTGCCCAATTCTGCTTTAAAAAATTTATTTTAAAAAGTGTACACCACTTGGAGACCATCAGAGAAAGCTACGTGCTCACTCTCACTTTGAGAAAACCGCCTACCTAACTACACCTTCATGGAATAGATGATGAGTTGCAAATTTAGATTTAACCATATGCTTCAAAGCCAGCAATAATTCATAGCCTCCACTGGTTTTTTCCCATTTTTTCTATCATGACACAATGCCTCACCGAGCAGTACACTCCCCAGCACACAGAAAATGAAACCCGGTGCTTTCTCCTTCAGCTGAAGACTGTCAAGACTTCTGTTACCCAGTTGTATGTCCTGAGAGCCCCTCTGTGTGTACAGTGTCAGTGGAAGATAATACATTCGCTTCTCGGGGCTGGAGCAATAGCTCAGTGAGTAGGACGTTTGCCTTGCATGTGGCCGACCCGAGTTCGATTCCCAGCATCCCATATGGTCCCCCGAGCACCGCCAGGAGTAATTCCTGAGTGCATGAGCTAGGAGTAACCCCTGTGCATTGCCGGGTGTGACCCAAAAATGAAAAAAATTTTTAAAAAAAACATTCACTTCTCTGTATGATCCTTCCCTGAAAATATTCCTAACTAACCTGTCCCCAGTTCTGAGGAAATAGAGTCTCCAAGTTGTGTTTGTATGTAAACAAACGTGCATATATGAATGTGGAGTTACCTTTTGATTCTGGCAGCCCTGTGAAGATTTTAAAAGACTCTAAATTAATCCCAAAGAGTCATATTTTGGGGAATAAAAAAAGGTTATAAGTTTGCATGGCAGAGTGTATATGTATAGGTCTTTGAAGTGAGTGAAGTGTGTGTAAGGGGACAGGATGCAGAGAATCCTGGGAGTCCTGAGCAAAGCCATCGCCACACTTGGTGGAGAGATGAATGAGAATCATTCAAAACAGTCTTCACATGTAGCAGGAATGGCCCTCAGGAAAGGTGCTACGGAATTCACTGGCTGTAGAAGGCCAATCATCTTGTTGTTGATGAGCAACCAAACTCTCTGCCTTTCTTCTGGATTTGAACACATTCTATCTGATTATCAGCCAGTGGAAACACTAGTCCAAGGGAGTTTGCCTTTCTGTGTTCCTGTCACTTGGGTATAGTACTTTGGGCATTCTGTTTGCCCCCAGACCCACTTTCGACTTTTACTACCTGGTGCTGTGGTCTAGGGGTCACCTCTTATAAACTGCATTCCTATGATCCAGCCCACAGCATGCTGACTGCTAGTGGGAGGTGTGAATCAGAGAGAACTAGCCACTCCCTTCCTGCTTCCTAGGGGCAAAACCAGGGGTTCTTCCTCTCCTTGGAGAGGTCTGGTATTAGGTCCTACACTGTTGTTAACTTGGGTTATGCCACCACTCTGGTCATTCCCTTCAGCCCTGATCACATGCCTGTCCCTGCCCTTGCCCCTGCATCCAGTACTCTACATCTGTCTTCCAGTGCCCCAAATAGCCTTTAACTTTGGGCCCTCTCCTGTGTCTCAACAACTGGAAGCAAAGCAAACGTGAGGAATAAGAATAAAATAAAATAAAGGAACCATCTCCCCAGGTGCTTCCTGGACTGGCTCCTTACCCACAACAAGGCTGCCTTGTCATAGAGTTGCCATCTAGCCACACCCACAGTCCAACAACGGCTACTCAGAACACCACTGCACACCATTCCTACCCCCAAACACCCATGCCCATAAATCTCAAAAACTGCGAGTGAGCATTGCAGTCTCAGGATATCCAAGACTCCAGAGACATACACAGCCATGATGATCACTCTGGATTAAAGATTGTTGATGTGTGATATTTCAATTACAGACAGCATGGGTTTGACACATAGGCATCAACACACCTAATCAGAGTCACCAATGGACGAGCCTACCTTCAGAACTGAAAGGATCCTCAACAACCTTATCTTTAGACTGTTAAATATAAACCATCCAAAAAACTGGCTATTTAATGCCATAGCAATATTCAGCACAGACAGCCCACAGCCTTTTCCAACAACTTTTCAAATGATTGTCCCTAAGGATGTTGTGAATACTACTGTTTTCTCTTTGCATCTGGCAAACACATCCTTAGTTTTATTTTCAATCAAGCAAATGTTAAGTGAAACAAAAACAAATGCACTCAGTATTCTTGGTTTTGCAGGGACTATTAAAAGCAGAGCTCATGTATCCTAAAGACCCCATAATGTAAGAAGTTAAGTGACATAACTGTTAGACCAGGAAAAAATGCATTTTATTTAAATAGTAGGATCAGGCAGGGAATTGGAAGTCAACATGAGAATGCAGGGTTAGAGTTGACATTCTTTCCGTGACTTTCATTAGGCCAGAGACTGGGAAAAATTGCAAGGGCAGAAAGAAGAAACTTCCCAGAAGCCAGAAAAAGATGGCTAAGACTGAGGTCGTATTCACAGAATTGAGGTAGAACATCCCAGACAATTTTAAGGTAGCAACAGACCTTTGAGAGGAAAGTATCTTGCGCACTTGAAACCCGAAGGTTTCTTTTTCTTTTCTTTTTTTATTGAATCATCGTGAGATACAGTTATAAAGCTTTCGTGTTTGAGTTTCAGTCATACAATGACCGAATACCCATCCCTCCACCAGTGCACAGTTTCCACCACCAATGTCTCCAGTATCCCTCCCCCATCCCACCTCTCCCCCTGCCTCTATGGCAATTTCCCCCATATTCTCTCTCTACTTTAATCCAGAGATTTTGAGCTGTGTAGAGAAGGAGGTAAGTGATGGAGTTAAAGAAAGAATCTAGGAAGGAACATCAAAAGAACCTGAGGTTTATGAAGATCCCTAAGGGAGAGGCACAACAGTATGGAAACTGATGGGTATATATAGAAAATATATATAGAATATATAGAAAAATATATATAGGTATATATAGAAAAATGAAGTTGATTTTTGTTTCCATATAAAACAGCTCAAGGGAATTATGCTCATGTGAGTCGAGAATTTCCCAAAATCTGGGTTATAGAAACCTATAGTTAAAAACCACCTCTTTAGGGGCTGGAGCGATAGCACAGCGTGTAGGGCGTTTGCCTTGCACACGGCTGACCCAGGTTCGAATCCCAGCATCCCATATGATCCCCTGAGCACTGGTGGGAGTAATTCCTGAGTGCAGAACCAGGAGTAACCCCTGTGCATTGCCGGGTGTGACCCAAAAAGAAAAAAAAAACCCACCTCTTTAGTTTACTTCTATAGATTACTAGAGAAAAATCAAAGGATTATTCAGAAACTAACTTGCTACAGTCAAATGTAATAATCACAAGACTCAGGACAGGTTAGGGAGACCAGAACAGCACGAGCAGCCATAACTGTTAGCTGGCTCTAGAACGCTTTGAAATTCACTTTCTCCTCTTTCCCCTCTCCTCTCTCCTCTCTCTACTCTCCCCTGTCCCCTCTGTCTCTCTCTTTTTCTTTGTCTCTCTCTCACTTTCTCTCTCTCCCTCTCCCTCTCCTTCTCCCCTCTCTCTCTCTCTCTCTCTCTCTCTCTCTCTCTCTCTCTCTCTCTCACACACACACACACACACACACACATCTGCATACATGTACCAGGTAAAGCATGAGGAACTCCTGAAAAATATTCACATTTCAGGCTCATTCCTTTTCCCATTAGGCTTTGAGCACCTGGTTATCATCAATAGATGAGCACAGACTATGACAACAGAATTAATATTAGAAATAAATACAATTTGGAAAAATTACTGGGAAGGGAGGATGAGGATTAAATAACAGAACTGCATCCCAGAACAAGAAACTGAATCCTGACTTTTGTGGCTGGGTAGGGTAGCTATTATTTTTCTCCTCTTTAATGTGAAATTTATGCATTAGTGGGATGGGAGAGGAGCAGAGTTTCCTCGATCTGACCTCAGAACCCAGGAAGGACCAAGGGAGGCCCCAGGTTACTTCTGTTTCATGGGCTTTTATTGCTACCCAGTGAGGCCAAAGAAGAGGGAAGGGCCCTCTTGGTGCTCTTTTTCTGCATACATGCCTCACCTGGGTTTGGGAAGGCCTGAAGGCTGAGTCAAAGCTGCTCTGCAGAGAATCAAGGAAGGGCTGGACCTTGTAGAGCCCGTGTGTGGTCTGGCTGGAGCGGAAAGCCACAATGTGGAAGTATTTGAGAATCTTTTCAAAGCGGGCCTGGCTCATAACAAGGGCAAGACTCCTATTACTGTAGAAGCCACTGCTCCAGATGCTGAGGACTGACTCGCAGTGGGATATGCTCGTGGAGATCATGTAGCCCAGAAACGCCTTCATCTCCATGAGCGTCACCTCCACCCAGGTGCTGTCGCTCCCAAACCGTTCCTGGAACTTCTTGGCATACATGTTTGTCTGTACCACCATGTTCTTGAGGACGTTGTCAGGGACAAAAAGCTGGAAGAAGTCCATGGCACTGGCACTGGGGGGCATCTTTCTTGTTGGACCTAAAATAAAGATGGACATGTGCTTACTGTACTGGCCTGATCCAGCATGGAACACTCCGCATTCCTGGACCCCTCCAAAATATACCTTGGCAGAACTCAAACACTCCATCCCCAGAAGCTGTCCTGCCCGCCCCCACATATACAATAGCTGTGCTCCCAACAGCCTGTGTCCTAGCAACCACCTTTTCATTTGCATGCACCATGTTCTTACAAAATATGGCATACTCAAGAGAAAATACTGATGCATGCGGGAGAGGAGAAGACATCTGAATTCATAATACAAAGGCTTGACCAAAGCTTTCTGGCTTCCCTGTTTTTGCAAGTTAAGCTATCTTTCTACATAAAAATGGTTTTTTCAATTGTTTTTGCCTCTTGAGTCTAAAATAATTTAATCTAGGTGTGACATTTTTATGAGGTATTGCCTGTGTCAGGACTGCTTCAAATTTATCCACTCACACCTCTTTTTACTGAGAAATGAGACATGGGTGAGCATTGCCAGAAACACTTCAAATTCATAATATTTAATTTGGAATGTCTGGTTGTTGCACACTGAGAAAACTTTAACTGGACTAGAGAGATAGTGTAGGGGTTAAGGCATATTCCTTGTGTGCATCCCAACCTTGTTAAATGTTTGACATCACATACTCCCCCAAGCATTGCCTGACACAACTCTTAAGTCCTCCAAGTATTGCCATACCTGGTCCTAGATGCCCCCAACACTGCCGGGGTGGCCTGGGTCATCCCTGAAACTGCCTTATTGAACTGCCATCCTGGTTGACTGAGAATCACTTGGAAGGGGTCCTGATAATAGCTTGGGAGACACCAACCTCCAGAAAAAACAACAACAAAAATACAAACATCCCAAACCTGAAACCCTTAACTGTTGCCACACTTTTCAAGAGCCCCACCATAAGTTATGTGATGCTACGTAGGGCATGACCCATATTTTAAGAAGCTAGGTTCTATGTAGTATCTTTAATATATTAGAGAGTAAATCTTGAGGGGGCAAGTTTAGATAATTTCATCAACACAATTTAAAAAATCTCGTTTTAAAATTCTTTACTTCCTGGGGGCTGGAGTGATAGCATAGCGGGTAGGGCGTTTGCCTTGCACGCGGCCGACCCGGGTTAAAATCCCAGCATCCCATATGGTCCCCTGAGCACTGCCGGGGTGATTCCTGAGTGCAGAGCCAGGAGTAACCCCTGTGCATCGCCAGGTGTGACCCAAAAACCAAAAAAAAAAAAAAAAAAGAAATTAAAATTCTTTACTTCCTGCCCTTCTATCACTGCTGTGATAACCAGGGGTAGCACACATGCCTAGCTATGATGCACACATGTTAGGGTTCTGTGCTTGTACTTTTGGTCATGGCCCTTCCTAAGGTTTGCATTCTTTTAGTTGCAGTGCTCTCAGAGACTGCACTTCCTGGCCCCACTGGTGCTTGAACATCTTTCGTTGTGCTTGCTGGGAATTGCAAGCCTTTTAATGTGCTTGCACATACTCGCTGTGGTGTGGCCAGAAATTGTTGTGGCACCAGCAATATCAGATACCAGAGCTGCCAGGATGAATGTGTGTGGAGACACAAATGATGGAATATAGAACCATATATCTACAAGGTGCTCTCAAGCCACTGCAGACCCCATAACTCATAACCTATATTTTAATATTTTATTATATTGCAGCACCATGAGTTACAAAGTTACTCATAGTTGAGTGTGAGTAAATCATGGCAAGTCCCCATGTTTTTCAAAGTTGCACAATGTTCCAGCACCAATCTCACCACCAGTGTCAACTTCCTCTACCAATGTTCCCAGGTTCCCGCCCCTAAACCCTCCTGCCCTGCCTGCCATCATGACAGGCACCTTTTTAAGGTTTGGTTCTAAAAATTTGGATCTCACTATTTCAGTGCTGTTAACTCTCTGGTTTGGATATTTAGCTCTATCATCACTTAACACCGCTGAGGTACCGGAATCCCCTTGACCTCTTCTCCTGTTGCTTTTCATCTGTCTCTTCTCCCCACTTCCAATCAATTTCTTTCTTTTTCCTCCCTATATGCTGAGGCTAAGGGTGATCTAGGCATCCCCCCTTTAAACCACTGAGACAGTGAGGAGCAGAGGTGAGAGAGAGAGAGAGAGAGAGAGAGAGAGAAGTGTCTGCTGTAGAGACAGACTGGGGGTGAAGGGAGGGAAACTGGGTGGTGGGAAATGTATACCGGTGAAGGGAGGAGTGTTGGAACATTGTGTGACTGGTGAGTCATTAAAAATAATTTTTCTTAAAAATGGCACCCCATCATCCTGTTATTCTAAATATCACATGTAAGTGATAATATCCTGTGTTTATACTTCTTCTGGCTTACTTTAACATGGTATCTTCCAGTGCCATCCATGTAGCAGTAAATTACATGACTTTGTCACTCTTTACAGGTACATAGTATCCCACTGTGTATATATACCACATCTTCATGGTATAAGTGGATACTTAGGCCATATATAGATATATGTGAGATATCTTCATGACCTACTTAGGCCACATATGTATGTATATGTATATATATACACACACACATATATATACATATATATATATATCCATTAGCCCCAGCTCTTCTAATGCCTCATTTAAAGACTTTTGTGTCTTGACTGATTTCAGTCAAGTTGATCTATCCAATGGTGACAGTGAAGTGTTGAAGGCTCCCACTACTATTATGTTTCCACCCCTGTGTTTCTTTAGGTTTATGAGCAAAAGTCTTACAAAATTTAGTGATCATACATTTTTGGTGAAAAAAATGTTGATTAGAATTAGTACTTCTTGGTCTATTGTTCGTTTGGCTAATAAGTAGTGCCCAGAGATAGGGATTTGAGTATCCCTATTTCTAATTACTCTCTTTACAGTTTTAGAGTTAATGCACTTTGGTGTAATATAAGTATGGTATGCCAGCTTTTTTCCCTCCATTGGTTTGTATAATTGTTTTCATTCTTTCACTATGAGCCTGTGTCTGTCCCGTGATTTTAGATGTGTTTTTTGTAAGCAGCAAGTAGGTGGATTTTGTTTTCTGATCCATCCCTCCACTCTGTGCCTTTTGTTAGTAGAGTTTAGTTCACTGACATTCAGGTATATTACTGATATAAATCTCTGTGTTGCTATTTTACAGTGTAATGTTTTTGCTTCTACAATCAGCTATTTGGTTTATTTGATTTCAGTAGTTCATTCAGAAACAATTTGGTTATTACAAATGTCACCAGCTCTTGCTTGTATGAGAATATTTTTATCTCTCTTTTCCATTTAAATGAGAGTTTTGGAGTCTTGGGCTGGGGCTGATACCGGTTTGCGCTCCGCCGAGATTCGACCCGGGTGGCCATGCTTTTGCACGGCCACTTTGCTACTGAATGACCAAGATCCAGAGCCAGCTACATTACTTCTGGTCCCAGCAAGTGCTTGTAGCCATGTCTCCAGACTGTGAACTAAGCTTTTGCTCCATGCTGCCCCATGAAGGGAAATGATGCAATTTCCAACTTAAATCTCCCTGGACTTAATTACTAAAATACAGAAATCCTAAACCACGTGGCTGCTACTGCGGCCACATGACTTTATATCTCTTCATTCTCATCAGTGGAAAACTAATTATCAAATGTTTCCTTGTCAATAGGGCTGTATTTTGGGGGGATAAACTCCAACAAGAATAGTGAGTTCTGTGTTGAAACTCCAACAACAGTAGTGAGTTTGGTGTTGAAATATGGAATGTAATCAAGGTAAAGAGAAAATGAAGTGAAATTTATCAGTTATGCAGGTGGGGGTGGGGGGGCTGGGGGCTGGGGGTGGGACGTATATTGGGTTTTTTTTTTGGTTGTGGAATATGGGCACTGGTGAAAGGACGGGTGTTTGAGCATTGTATAACTGAGACATAAGCCTAAGAACTTTGTAACTTTCCACATGGTGATTCAATAAAATAAATTTTAAAAAATAAATGAGAGTTTTGCAGTGTAATAGCTTTAGGTTAAAAGCTTTTTCATTCAAGCACCTGCCATAGAGGCATTCTGGGGTAGGGGGGTGATGGGAGGGCACCTAGTACACTGGTGCTGGGAAATGTGCACTGGTGGAGGGATGGGTGTTGGAACACTGTGTGACTGAAACCTAATCATGAACAGCTTTGTAAGGGTCTATCTCACAGTGATTCAATAAAAAAATTTTAATATTTTCATTCAGTAAACAATATATCATTCTATATCTATCTTTTCTCTAACCTGTACCATTTTATATCAAAGCTGTGATTATGTTATTTCCCTTATATTTAAGGTTTTTCTTCTCTCTTGCTGCCTTAAGAAATTCATCTCTCTCTTTGGTTTTTGCCATTTTGATTACTATTTGTCTTGGTGTTGTTCTATTTGAGTCTACTTTGTTCAGTGCTCTTTTGGCCTCTTGAATCTGCATCACTGCCTCCCTCCAGAGAGTGGAGAAGTTCTCAGCTACCATCTTTCCCACCACTTCTCGCCTTTCTTCCCTCCCCCCCCCCGCCGCCACTTTCTGGTATTCCTATAATTTGGAGATTTATAGGAATTCTTGCCACTGTTTAAGTACCTTGCATTCCCTGGCCCCCTCCCCCCGCCTTCTTTGGCTTCTCTGTTCATTTTCCACTTCCTTATCAATGCTGGCTTGTATTATATCTCGAGTTCCTCCATACAGTTCTTCCCCTGTAAGATACTGCTACTATAGCTTGCTAGTCTGTTCTTTAGCTCCTTCAGTGGATGAGAGATTTGTATGGAATCTTTCATCCCGAGATGATTGTTCTTCGACTTGGTTGAATTTTTCATACAGTGATTGCTTAATGTTGCTAGCAAGTACTACCTTCATTTCTGTTTCCAGAAATTAAGTTCTGAGTGCTAATTTTATGCCCTTGCCAGCCACACTATTTTCTTCATCATGCTGTATTGTTTGAGTATGATCGAGGAATTTTCAACTATTTATTCTGTTGAGTTAACTAAGATTTAAGGCTGTGTACTGTTTGAGAAATAGGAGTGCCACATCCCACCTGTCCCCTATGTGAGAGATGTATCCAGTAATACTTGGGGCTTGGGGGATAGATGAATGTGAGAAGGGCCCAATCCCTGTCCTGGGGGTGGGCTACAGTATGCAAAGCAGAAGGATGGAACTCCCCTTGCTTGCTGGCTTGCAGCTGATCAGAGCTTGAGTGTGGGAAAGGGAGGTCAGGATTCTGCAGGGCACCCACCTAGGTTTGAAGGATAGATGGTCATGAGGCCGACCTAATTACTGGCTTAGGGGAGGGGTATGGCATGTAGGGCAGAAGAATGGGGTTCTGAAGGACTGAAAGCTTGTGGCTGATTCCCCCATAAACTAATTTTTTAGAATGCAGGGACGAGCTTTTGCTATACATTTATTTACTTTTACATATATTCTGTGTGTATGTTCTTACATGATTTTCAAGTCCACATAGTGACTTAAGCTAGGCTGAAAGGATGCAGATTCATTATTAGAAGAAAAGTATTGTTTCTATTGCTTCCCTGTAGCGACTTCTACTAAAATTCTCCAGAATTTTATCCATCTCTGAAAATTCCTCTACTGCTCATTACCATAGTCACTGAAAGTAAATTTTCTACAGCAAAATAAAAGCTGACAATATACATCAGACTATCTAAATCTTAGATTCAGACACAGATTTTGATAATTGAAACCCTAAATTTATCTCTACAGAACTGTGGTCTTACTTTTAATCTTTTCAATCTGTAAAATGGACACAGTAAGTCTACCTTGAAAGACTGTTATGAGGGTAGAGTGAATAAAGGAATTCAGGGATGCACCCAGTTTTAGTACCTCCACTTCACAAAATAAACAGGACTTGAGAAATTTTACAAAGTTATTATTCACTGACAAACAATGAGAATGTTTAGAAAATTTTAATAAGCAAAAAACCAAGCTTTTATTTTACAGAAGGAGGTTAGGCCAAATACAATGACCATCTCACTCTCACTGGCCACTTTTTGGAAAGGCAACAGGCTAACTCAGTTCCACAGGGGACATATCTGTTGACAGAGGTGTCACTGGCTGATTGGACAAGACAAAGAAAGTCAAAGGAGCTCCAGTTTGTAAAAATGATCTGATGATCCACTCCTACACTTAACAAAATCATTATTATTTTTGCAAAGTCTTGCATCTATTGGTGGATGAGGTCATGAATTTTCCAGAAGCAACTCTCAATGGGAAGAAAAAAAACACATCATTTTATTGACATATCATGTAAGCAGAATAAAAATTTCTCTTCTAAAGTTTATTGTCAGAGTTAATTTTGTCTCTGAGGACATGTTAAAGAGAATTCACATGGCAGTCTGGCTGGACCAACTGCTTAATGAAGAAACTGGGCAGTGGCTAGTTCCCTCTTATCTGCCTAATTTTGATTTATAAGCATTTTCCACAGCCTCTTGCACTGTTGTAATTCCTTGTATTTTAAAGTGCTGGTACAAGTCAGTAGTTGGGAAGGAGGGAGGGAAGGGAGAAAAGCAGAAAGTGTCTCCAAGTGATTCAATCTCTTGCACCACCTTAATAGTATGGCCATTTGGTAATATGTCCAGAAGGGGAAGCTTCATCCCAACCACGAGTCCCTTATGTTTGATTCCTATATAGATAGCTTTCCAGACACTATTCCACAAGACTCTCAAAATTTCCCTGTGAAGCGTCATCTCAATGTGCATAGGAGGAAACAAGAACACTAAAGTTTAAGGACATTAACTAAAGTCAGCCACATCTACTTGCTTGATAGCTGGGGTGACCTTTGTCCCACTGGGTCCACAGCTAGTCTCTGTGAACTACTATAATCATCAACAATAGCCTCTGTTCCTATGAGTGACCTCTTCTGGCAAAAAGATATGCTTGCTCTCTCAAAAACAGTGTCTACAATGATGTCCTCTACTTCCTGAATGCACACAAAGCATGATACACAGTGCTCAAAGGGTGAACTTGCACAGCCCGAAGGAACTGCAAGGAGAGGAGAAACCTCACTGCAGAAACAAGTAAATAGCGACTGGACATAAAGTACAATAAGCAGGGTGCTTGACTTGTACATGCCCACCCCAGTTTCTATCATCTCTGGCACCCCATATTGTCCCTAAAGCACTGACAGAAGTAACCTCGAGGTGCAGGGCCAGAAATAAGCCCTGAGCAGCAATGAGTGAGCCACTCCAAGGAAAAAAAAAGAAACCAAAAAAGGTATTTTATTTATACAAGAGAGAAAGAGAGAGCAAGGAGTGGGGGGAGGTTGTATATTAGCTAAACCTACCATTCAGCTGATGATCATTTCACAATATGTGTAAATCAAATCTTTGTGTATGATCGATCTCAAATGCTTACAAAGGTATAGACAAATAATTTTTGAATAAATCTGAAAACACACACACGTGTGTACAAAACACACGCACACACATTCCTGGGCTGAAGTTTCATGGGTGTCTCTTCTCATGGTTCGCTGATCCCTAATCACAAGCAGACATTAGTCTGGTTTTCTCAGTCCTTGTCCTTAGCCAGGTTCCCTGCCTTGTGTTCATCAATCTATGCTTGTTTTTGTAGGAACTTAAGTTTTCCTTTGATCCTAATTGAGTGCGATAGCAGAGGTCGAGGTGTCTTCCCACTGTGTCCTTCAAGGTCAGCACACATTACAGAGAACACAACTCTATGGATTGATGAATGGAGAGACTGAGTGGAGACAGGACTGCTGAGGACCATCCAGGAGAGGATATATCTGTGCTGGGCTCTGGAGAAAGGTTTTGGTTTCTGGGTCAAGTCCTGTGTCAATGCTTGGGAAAAGGCTAGGCCAGTTGTCAACACCTGTGTGCAAGATAATATCTGGGTGGGACAAGGCTGGAAGAAGCTAGGAATAGCTCTCAGCGGAATTCAGCTCTGCTGGTTCTTGAGGGGAGGTGAGCACATGTCGAATCACACCTGTCCACCCTGGGGAATAAGATGTCAATATGATTCCATAACTAAGAAAGGGTATGGTATCTCATGGGAGCAGGAGAATATGGGAGCATCATCCCTGGGAATTGGAGGCACTTAATCAAAGATAGATGTGGGGGAGCTGGAGCCATAGTACAGCGGGTAGGGCGTTTGCCTTGCATGTGGCCAACCCAGGTTCAATTCCAAGCATCCCATATGGTCCTCCAAGCACCGCCAGGAGTAATTCCTGAGTGCAAATCCAGGAGTAACCCTTGTGCATCGCTGGGTGTGACCCAAAAAGAAAAAAAAAATCAAAGATAGATGTGGGCAGAGGTCATATCACAGATGACTCCCAGACTCCCCAATTTGGCTAAGCATGCTCTGAAAATAACTCCTGGACCTCATCTCTTCTTTTCCCACCTGCTCAGCCCTTCCCAGCTGCTACCTAAAAAATCTCTCTGCACCTCGGTTTCTTTATCAAATGAGAGTAAGAATCATCACAGAATGAGTATGAACCATCACAAGATGATATCAAGTCCTGGCTGATCTGGGCTGGGAGGACCCTGGGTCAGTTGGGCACCCCACCAGTGGCTCTGACCCATTCCATTTGGAAGATCCATTCCATCTCCATTCCATCTGGAAGATCAGGGTGACTGTGTGTTCTCTAAAGCACAACGTTTTAGAGATCAAAGTCATCATTTTGAATTGAATATGGCATTTTGCATAAAATGGTATTTGGGGGTACAAATTATCAGCAGCTTTTATATGGCACAAATAAAGGCCATTTAATATTCTGAATTAAGGATTTAAAATAACGAAATAGATCATCTCCAGTTAAACCAAATAGGTATAAAAATAACAGGAACATCCTGTATCACCACAAAAATATTCCTCTCACTTAAGGCACTGAAAATTACATTCCACAAAAGGCAATGCAGAAAATAGCCAAACTCATTGTTACAGCGCCAGCTGCAACTGGTCTTTATCTTCAGTGAAATTATCTCAGATTCTTTTTCCTCAACTCCAGGGCCTATCTGAAGAATAAGCTACATATCTGACTAGCACCTCAGGTCACAGACCCAACTACAAAATTCAGAAATTTGGTGGCTGAAGATCTTCCAGACTTGTTTATCATGCTGTTCATAGGTAAGTGCCCTGCAATACATTCTCTCAGCTGGTTCATGGGTCTTCACACAGGGAGGAACAGAAGCCATGGGACTGGGTCCTGGTCACACTATGCAGTTGGAAGCAGTGTCAAGACTCCCAATCTGATGTGCCACACTTGCAACAATCCAAAATTATTTTCAAATTTGTCAGTCCTCCACGTTAGCATTTCTCAACCTTCTCCAACCTTAGCCCCATACTGACTTTGTATTTTTCCCGTGGTGCCACCCTTTCCTACCAGCAGACTCCCTAGCCCTGCTTTTTTCTCTACTGTATGTTAAGTGACTTGAACCATGTCTGGCCCACAGAAAACAAGACACAGATAACGCTGCTGACTGAGAATGAGTGAAGAGTGAAATGAAAATTAAAAGAGAAATGAACCTTCAGGATTTGAGTGTGGTCAGCAGGGACCCTTCAGCTGGAAGTTAAGGCCAAAAACAGGAAAGTAAATAATAAGGGAGCGAAGAAAAGTGTGTGTGTGTGTGTGTGTGTGTGTGTGTGTGTGTGTGAAAGTATGTATATATATACATACGTGTAGATCTCTAAAGAGGCAGGGAGTTGGATGAAACCCACTCTGCCCCACTTTTCCTAAAACTATAGATTTAGATCTTTGTTCCTGTCACATGAGATTAAACAGCTGGTTACAGGGATACACAGGCTGTGTTGGACATAAAGAATGTGACAATTTCAAAGGCTTATAATAAAAATGCTGGAAGCATAAAGAAGCAAGTAAACAAAAGGAAACAGACTGGTCTTATCTGTGGGAGGCCTGGGTCACAAACCAGAGACAATGGAACTCTTTGGAGCTTCTTCGTAAAGAAGCTCTTCATAAGAGAGAAGGTAAAGGTGACATTAAAATCTGCATGTGACTCTCTCACGTGCAGGAGCCCTTGCCTTCTGCGGGCATGGGAAAGACAAAACTAACTTCTATTCCAGGTCAGAATCCTGAGAAGCAGCTCTTCTGAAGTACTGTCAAGGGTATATGTTGACAGGACAGTGACAAGGACCATGACAGAAATAACACTGAAGAAAATCAGGCAGGTTTACTCTAGGGGAGAGGTGTTAAGGTCTGTTGGTGTCTGTAAGCTAGCTCTTGGGCTTTCCTCCTTGGCACAGAGAGCTGACATTAACTGGTTCATATAGGTAGACCAGTTGATTAGCTTAGGCAATTCTACCCCAATCCTTAAACCCCTGGTTTAGCATCACCAGTGGAGTTCATCAGAGACCTGTCAGTCACTTGCTAAAATCACAGAGCTAAGGTCTGAGGACTCTCATATTATGTTAGCTCTTTGACCATTAGTTCTCAGCATTTTCTGAATGTGTGTGTTGATGGCAGGGAAGAAGGGCTGCTGCAATATATCTGAACTGGGGGACACAGAGCACAGGGGTTTGTTTTCTGGTGGATACTTACTGCCTTTCTATTTCCCTTGGACATCCATGGCACCCCACCAAAGAAAGATACAGATGATACTTAGCTGTGTCAGCAGAGTTGATTCAAGAAAAACAAAGGCAAGCTGGTGATGCTTTATCCCTAGGTAACTAATTATATCTCTCTTATTCCTGCATACTCACCCACACCCCGTTGGAAGAGAGAAAGCACAATGAGATAAAAGAGAATGAAAGAGGAGGTTAAGATAAAGAAACATCAGGCCTATAGAAAGGAAGGAAAAGAGTAACTGGGTAACCACTGACTCACAGCCAACTAACTTTTTTGGGGGTTGGGAGGAGGATGGGTCACGCCCTGTGGTGCTCAGAGATTACTCCAGACAGTGTTCAGAGTACTTGGGCTAGAACCAGGGATCAAACCAGGGATGGCTGCATGCAAGGCAAGCACAATTTTCCTGGTCCTGTTTTTTTGTTTGTTTGGGGCCCACACCCTACGGTGTTCATGGCTTATACCTGGCTCAGGGATCACTCCTGACAGAGCTTGGGGACTATACATGGTGCCAAGGATAAAACTATAATTAGGGGGCTGGAGCAATAGCACAGCGGGTAGGGCGTTTGCCTTGCACGCGGCCGACCCGGGTTCGATTCCCAGCATCCCATATGGTCCCTGAGCACCGCCAGGGGTGATTCCTGAGTCAGAGCCAGGAGTAACCCCTGTGCATCGCCGGGTGTGACCCAAAAAGCAAAAAAAAAAAAAAAAAAAATTAAAAAAAAAACTATAATTAGCTATGTGTAAGGCAGCACCATACCCACTATACTCTCTCTGGTCACACAGGCAAATAAATGAGAGGCATGGATTCCAACTTCGTCATCTGAAAATTGCTATTTGGGCTAATGGTAAATATGTGTCCACTCTGAGCTGGCAAATGATGGCTGGTAGACCACATTTTCCAGTGGGACACAGGAACTTCCTTATTCCTTTCCATTTGGATAAGCTAGCACAATCCCAGACCCCACCTAGATCAGAGTTTCAGAGCACTTCAAAAGGCAAATTTATTTTTCATCTGTGTGAAGTTACCTCAGATCACAAGATTTGTCTTTGCCATAGTACAAGCTCTGACTGATGTCTGCGCATTTTTAAACTGCAGTTCATGCTTTCCAACACAAAAGCCACTTTAAGTGCCCCATCTTGTGGCAACATCATTTTCCCCTAAGTTTTATTTTTTATTTTTTATTTATTTATTTTTTTGCTTTTTGGGTCACACCTGGCAATGCACAGGGGTCACTCCTGGCTCTGCACTCAGGAATCACCCCTGGCGGTGCTCAGGAGACCATATGGGATGCTGGGATTAGAACCCGGGTCGGCCACATGCAAGGCAAACGCCCTACCCGCTGTGCTATCGCTCCAGCCCCTTCCCCTAAGTTTTAAATGATGCAGTTTCACATGAGATATTAGGAAAAAATGCTTGTGGATGAAATCTGCTCAAGGGCTGGAAGTCAGACCAGGCCAGTGAATCAGATTTGAGGGATACCAGGAAGATAACCTGCTGGGAGTTTAATTCTAGATACCATGACACTCAAAACAACATCGGGGTTACATACACTTAATAGTGCCAGTGCAGTAAAAATATCTGTGTATAATTTTTAACTTCCTCAGACAAAACTATATTAACCCAAGCCCCACCTTAGGTACCAAAACCTATGAGCACTCAAATCCCTTACAGTTTGCCCTGATCTGTGATGAAAGCAGATGCACTCACATCTTCCACAAATGCAGAGCCAGGGGGGAAAAATCCACATTTTAGCAAATCTTAGTATTTCAAAGCTATATTGTTCAAAGGTGAACTGAAATTCAGAGATTTTTTTAAAAATAGCTTTGAAACGTTGAAGATATAAAGGTAACTGTTCCTTCCACCCGATCGTTACCCTTCAGGCCCTGACCTAATAAAAAGCATTGAAAACAGAGGATCAAATGAGTTTCCCAACAAATTTGTTCAAGTTAGATAAAAGTCACAGGATTTTTTTTAGGAAGAAAGCTTCTGAGGTTTCAATTCCAAAAGAGTGCCAAAGTTGGAGGTGCTCAGTGTAGGCAGAAGAGATCAACCCTAATTTAGAACTCATCAGATGCCTGGAGCTCCACTAGAGCTTTATTTGGTGCTTAAACCCTGGGTGTCACACATGCAAGGCAAGTGAGCCACATGAGATGTGGCTACCCTCTTATTAATGAGCCACATCTCATGTGTGGGTCCAGGGGTTCAAGCCAAGAATTGCTCAGGACTCAAGAGTAAGTTTTATTCAAATAAACTAAATAGAGTGTCAAGCAGAGACACCCAAGAGAAGAGGTCTGTCATTCAGGCAAAGTAGCAGTGTTATACATCTTTCTTACTAGTTAAGTAAGTAGTTACATTTAGGAGAAATAATTATAGGAGCAAATGCCTTATTATCTAGGTTGGTTTTAATTACCTACTGTGTAAAGCGTTCTCTGTGGTCAGCAGATGTTTTGCAGGATTTCTTGGTCTTCTGCTAGGTTAGTATCACTGTATCACTGTCATCCTGTTGCTCATCGATTTGCTCGAGTGGGCACCAGTAATGTCTTTACTGTTTTTGGTATATTGAATACGCCACAGGTAGCTTGCCAGGCTCTGCCGAGAGGGGTGGAAGAATCAAACCCGGTTGGCCATGTACAAGGCAAACACCTTACCTGCTGTGCTATCTCTCCAGCCCTTTGCTAGGTTAGTAGAGGCTGAATTTCCTGCCTGTAAGGCACACCTGTGTACTCTATTCTTGACTTTTGTTGTGGATTCCCACTGTTGGGGATTGAACCCAGGTCTCATTAGCACGCTGGGACGTATGCTTTACTGCTGAGGCACATGTCCAGCACATTTCTAAGGGAAATTTCCAGATGAGGAAACCGCTTACCCTAACACTGACAACACCTAAGAATGAAGCCAAATGGGTACCCCAACGTGGCTGCCTTATTATGGATGCACAGGGAACAATGCTGTACCATAGGTGGCAAAATTATTATACACCAGCTACCAGAGTGCTGAAGTTGAGGTGATTTCTTGGACGGAAGAACCCTAAAATGATTTTATTGTGAGGCAGCCCTACCCAGCTATGACAGAGTGGCCTCTGTCACCTAAATGTCACTTAACAAAGTGGCAGCAAGTGGAATTTCCAGGCAGTACCCAGAGGGCTTGCTCACCATCCACCAGAATTATACTTCTCATATTATATGCCTAAGAAGAAACATGCTGAAGGAGTTTATGATAAAAAGTGGGAATTCTCTTCTAAAGTTCAGCACTCACTTTCCAAGTAATCAAATTATTTGTGTCTGATTGCATTGTGAGCAAGTTCAGAAAGTACCTTTATTTCTATTGAGTTTTATTTTTATCTTTTCTTCCTGTTAAAGATTACCCCATTTTAGCAAAGCCAAGAGCAAAGCACACACAAACACATACACACCCCCACCTGCATTGATTGTCATATATGTAGCACTGTCGTCCTGTTGTTCATTGATTTGCTCGAGCGACACCAGTAACGTCTCCACTGTGAGACTTATTGTTACTGTTTTTGGCATATCAAATACACCACGGGTAGCTTGCCAGGCTCTTCCATGGGAGCAGGATACTCTCAATAGCTTGCCAGGCTCTCCGAGAGGGGTGGAGGAATCAAACCCTGGTCAGTCGCATGCAAGGCAAATGCCCTACCAGCTGTGCTATTGCTCCAGTCCGATTTTTTTTGAACAGTTTTCACTTTTGAGTGTTCACTTTAGGTTTTTGTCCCTTATAAGCCTAAAGTAAACACTCAAGAATGAAAACTGTCCCAAAAAACCTCAGAACACTATAATCCATACCTAGCAAATGCCCTATGCATCCTTTTACTAATTTGGTAGAAAGCACACCTCTTTCATTAAAACCCTTCAGGATGCAATGGATACAAAATACAAGTTTGCAGTGCTTCTATAAAAACCCTATTTCACATATTCTTTTAAGATACTTTTTGCAACAGCTTCCATCCTCAAACAGTGAAGATGAAAGTAACTATTTGCTTCACCCACCAGCAGACCCATCTGCTGAGTGAAAGGTGATCAGCATGCAGAATGCCTGGATTCCTTCTAGAAATCCCTTGCTATGGTGAACAAAGGTTATTAACTGAGCTGCTAGGCAATGCTTCTTCAGTGCTCTGGTCTTCCTGCTGCCTCTTTCTGGTCCAGTCTTTGTCCATGATACATCCCCCCCCCCTCATCTGTCTCATCATGTACACTACTTCGCTGCCAGGGTCTAGATGGAGAACTGAAGTACTAGTAGGGAATGCCTTCAAATATGACCATTCCCAAAGGAATCTTCATTTTAATAAAGGCTTCACTGACTATTAGAAACTTCTACTTTCTAAATCACTCCAGATGTACAGTGAGAACATAGAGGCTACCAAGAGTCAAGGATGACAAGGCTAATGTGGACAGACTTTGTTTTGTTCATATGTCTACAGAAAGACTGCACATAATGTTTCCAAAATCAATCTGTGCAGTTCTCCTCTGCTTACACCACCCTGTACACACAGACTCATCTCCCCAAGAATAAGTAAAGCTAGATTTTAAAAATGTTTTATTGAAGCACTGTGATTTACAAAGTTATTAATGTTTGCGTTTCAGACATACAATGTTCCAACACAATCCCTTCACAAGTATCCACTCCACCAATGTCTCCAGTGTCCTGCACATCCATAAACCTGCCTCTATTACAGGCACTTTTCCCCCTTTTAGGTAGTGTGGTTTGCAATATTATTCTGATAGGATTTCATGCATAACACTTTTCCACCTTCCAATACCACCTCCTGCTCCGGCATGGAAGTAAAGTTGAATTTTAAATGCCACTTCAGAATAGGTGTCAATTCACAATCAGAGACGGCATAAGGGTTTTGGTTCTTGAGTTTGTTCCAATGGTGATGAAGTACTGTACATGTGCTAAGGAGGATTCTCTGAAGCTAAAGGTAATGATGTTCTTTGACTGATGATGCAACTAGTGTGACTGTGATAATGTGACTGATGGTTCTGATACTTGCTCAGAATGAACGTGGCTAGAGATCCAGGGAACTATTTGCCACGCCTAATTGGGTAGAGAAAAACAGGAAGACATCATTTGTTCCAAATACTTTAGGATAGGCTCCTTTAAAAATATATCCTCAAGGGCTGGAGCAATAGCGCAGCGGGTAGGGCATTTGCCTTGCACGCAGCCGACCCGGGTTCGATTCCCAGCATCCCATATCGTCCTCTGAGTACCACCAGGAGTAATTCCTGAGTTGCTCCTAAGACCCAGGAGTAACCCCTGAGCATCACCGGGTGTGACCCAAAAAGCAAAACATATATATACATATACATACATACATACATACATACATACATACATACATACATATATTATATATATCCTCAATTTTACATAGTACTGTAGCACTGTCGTCCCATTGTTCATCAATTTGCTCAAGTGGGCACCAGTAATGTCTCCATTGTGAGAGTTCTTGTTACTGTTTTTGGCATATCGAATATGCCACGGGAAGCTTGCCAGGCTCTGCCATGCAGGCGGAATACTCGGACTGGAGTGATAGCACAGTGGGTAGGGCATTTGCCTTGTACGCGACCGACCTGGGTTCTATTCCTCTGTCCCTCTCGGAGAGCCTGTCAAGATTTTACATAGAGCTCAAAGAAATATATTTTCTGCCTGGAGAAATGCATGCAGGTATAAAGTTTCTATAAATAAATTGGACTTTACAAAATGTTCATGGTTAGAGAGATGGAACAACTGATAAGGCACTTGCCTTGCACAGAGCTGACCTGGGTTCGATCCCTGGCACACTATATGGTCCTAAAAAGGGAAGCTTCTGTTTCCCCTTGCCACAGTTTTCTCTCTCTACAGATATTCCATCTATCCCCTATCAACTTGATACACATTCCATCCTCAAGGTTCTGTTTCAGCTTTCCCAGAGTTTTCCAGGAACACAAAACTCTGCCCTGGAGCCTAGATTGACAGGGAAATAAAGATAATGGTCTATTATGCTTGGAGAGATTTAGACCAGCTAGACATCCCAGTGATTTCCTGGCATCTTTTATAAAATACTTGTCAAGTGATAAGGAAAGCAAGGAGCCTTTAAAAGGGCACAAACACAACTCCTTTTAAACTTAGTCCTATACTAAGTACCTCCCCATTTGGGGAGCTCCTTTTCTTTTCTCTTCTTCTTTCCAATAAACTTTTCTACTTTCCAATAACACTGAGTCTGAGCGTCTTTATTACTCAATGTTTTCATTCTTGAAAATACTGAAGAACCTGGGAGTTGCTAATGAACACAGAGACCTGCCATTGCCACTTCTGCCTCATTTGCATCAGTCCCCTGAGCCCTGCCAGAAGTAACCCCTGAGCATCACCAGGTGTGGCCTAAGAACCAAAAACAAACATAAAATGTTCATCTGCTATTATGTTTTCCTAAAGAAATACTTATAGATTATGCATGCGTTTTTAAGGACAAATAAACTAAAGGTTCACAAACTTATTCGGCCAATTGCTTACTTTTCAGGGAAAAAAATACTCAGGATCCCCCTGGGAAACTACCTAAGTGAACAAACTGAAAGCATATCCCCCAAATGTACCTTACCTGGGTCAGTATGGTGTCTCCCAGAAGGGAGTATCACCTATATTGGGAAACAATGCTCTAAAACGTAAAAGGGATGTTCTTGAATATCTGAGTGTAAGAAAACTTTCATGAAAACATCTTTACAATGATTAAGAAGCATGATCCAAACTTGAAAGTGTTCCTGTGAAATCAAAATTATTTAAAAGATAGAAGGCTCTGGGGCTGGGTGATAGCATAGCGGGTAGGGCGTTTGCCTTGCACGTGGCCGACCCGGCTTCGATTCCCAGCATCCCATATGGTCCCCCAGCACCGCCAGGAGTAATTCCTGAGTGTAGAGCCAGGAGTAACCCCTGTGCATCACTGGGTGTGACCTGAAAAGCAAAAAAAAAAAAAAAAAAAGGTAGAAGGCTCAATAAAGGTCATCTTTAACATCTTTAAGTGTAGGATTATAGGTGATGTTCGTTTTTCGTTATATTTTTAAAAATAAGATTTCTGGAAATAATATAAATAGATATATGGCCTTTGTGAGCAGGAACAGAGGCTGGTATTTTAAAGAACTAGATAGAGTCTGAAATTCTTGTATTAAGCTAAGGATCCACTGTCATTTGCAAAACCAGAACCTGAGGGATTCCTAGAACCTTTCCTAGCACTAGTATTCTGTGCACTGGGGTCTACCTGTCTGTCCCTTAACAGGAGTCTCAAGAGCTCCTGAGAAGCAGACAAAATATGTCTCAGATCATCCTCCTAAAGCCAACAGTCCTAAGCCTAAAGACCTTGTGGTCCTACTCTGGAAGGGAGAGGCTTAAATCTGAGAAATTCCCCCAAAGATTTCTAGCCCTTTTATCCCCTTGGAGATGCCTTCTTATTCACCCTGCTTCCAAGAAAAAGCAAGGACAAGCAAAATCACCTAAAACCATGGAGACTGAAAGCAGAAGACCTGAGGGAGTAAATTTTTTATAAGCTGGAAAAAAATAGTATCTCCAGAGATGTTAGGATGATGGAATCATAACTGTGTTGTCCAGTGCTTATAAATATTCCTTTTTCTAAACAAAGGTATTATTTGTCAGAAAATAAATGCAGTCATTAGCAAAGATGTTGGCAACATCCAAGAACAACTCTCGGAGCTGTGTGGTAGTGACAGCAGTGGAATGGAGAAGAGAGTTAGAAGCCAAAGACCACAGATGAAGGCAAAATCTGTCCCACATTTCTTGTCATTAAATTCAGTGTAAACTCCTTTCAACTAGAAAAGAGGTTGAAATTTCTGCACTGAATGCTTTTGATAAAAAAAAAAAATCCCTAAATTTATTTGGACTAATGCCCTTTTTTTCAGAAAATAAAAAGTACTCAGTATCTCTAGACAACTTTAAGTTCTTTTTTTCTTTCTTTTTTGGATCACACCCAGCGATGTTCAGGGGTAAGTCCTGGCTCTTCACTCAGGAATTACTTCTGACGGTGCTGGGGGACCATATGGGATGCCAGGGATCGAACCTGGGTCGGCTGTGTAAAAGGCAAACACCCTACCTGCTGTGCTATCACTCCAGCCCCACAACTTTAACTTCTTTAAGTGAACAAACAGTTCACCCACAAGTGCACCTGAGACTACTACGCCCCCATCCCCCCAACATACCAACACTCTTTTTTTTAATTTTTTTTTCATTAGTGAGTCACAGTGAGGGTACAGTTACAGATTCAACATTTCGTGCTTGTTTTTCCCTCATGCAGTGTTCAGGAGCCCATTCCTCCACCAGTGTCCATTCTCCACCACCAATGAACCCAGTATCCCTCTCACCCCCCAATCCCATCCCCCCCACCCCACCTCGCCTCTGTGGCAGGGCATTCCAATTTGTTCTCTCTCTCCCCTTTTGGGTGTTGTGGTATGCAATAGGGGTATTGAGTGGCCATCATGTTTGGTCACTAGTCCACTTTCAGCATGCATTTCCCTTACCATGCAGGATCTCCAATCACATTTTACTTGGTGTTCCCTTCTCCATTTGCTATGACTTTCCCCCAGCGTGTGAGGCCAACTTCCAAGCTATGGAGTCAACCTCCTGGAACGTACCAACACTCTTAAGGAAAGGAATGTCTCTCACTTTGGAAAACATCGCTTTCAAAATACTAGGGGGATAACTCTCCATCTTCCCAATCCCTTATATGCAAGATCAATTTCCATCCAGCTAAAATGGTGCTCTCAGACACAAACTTATCTGAGCACTATCCCTCCCTCCCTCCCTCCTCTTCTCTCTCTCTCACATGATAGAAGAATCTCACAACAAAATAGCAAAACATTCATGATAATGTAGGCAGACAGCAAGAAAGCACTTCTCTCTCCCTTCTCCTAAATTTGTACCAGTCAGAGGGTGTTGTGAGCACTTCTACATCCTCCACTAATCCTCCCATCCTTCCACAACAACTAATGGTCAATAAAGCAGATTCTGGCACCAATACCTGGGTGTAAATCAGCCACCTGTTAGATAAGGGACTCTAAGCAAGAAACTCCTCTGGAGAGATGTGTGCTGAAGGTAGACTATAGACCGAACATGATGGACACAAAATGCCTATATTGCAAACCACAACACCCAAAGGGAGAGAGAGTAAAAAGTAAAAGGAAATGTACCTACCACCGAGGCGGGGCAGGAGTGGGGAATGGGGTGGGTGGTGGGAGATACTGGGAACATTGGTGGTGGAGAATGGGCACTGGTGGAGGGACGGGTACTTGATCATTGTATGACTGAAATGTAAGCACAAAAGTTTGTAAGTCTGTAACTGTACCTCATGGTGATTCATTAAAATAAACAAATAACATATGAAAAAATTAAAAATTAAAATAAATAAAAATAAAAGATCAAAAAGAAAAAAGAAACTCCCCCTGTAAGTGTCAGGACAGCTCTCTTGAAACTATGGGGGAAAAAAAGAGTAAGAACATATCAGGATGCACTCAGAACTGTGGGTCATCCCTACTCTTGCTGCTGTTACTGTTTTCCATTGTCATCTCACAGTCTCTTCATTTGATATCTAATCAATAGGAGCAGAGCACTGGAAATTTCTGCACTGAATGCTTTTGATAAAAAAAATCCCCAAATTGGAATATTGTCTGCCATGGAGGCAGGAGGAGGGTGGGAAAGTGGGGGGTATATCCGGGATATCGGTGGTGGGGAATGCGCACTGGTGGAGGGATTGATGTTTGATCATTGTGAGATTGTAACCCAAACATGAAAGCTTGTAACTATCTCACGGTGATTCAATAAAATTAAAAAAAAAAAAAGAATTTCATTTGAGAAAGCTCAAAAAAAAAAAATCCCTAAATTCCAAGCAGAATTGGGCAGATTCTTTCCGTTCTATGTAGGCACACTTTCAAAGGAAAACTTTAAAGAGGAAAATCTTTTGTAAGTTTATTGGCGCACTAAAGAGTTAATTTCAAGCCCCCAGGAGGTTGCTCCCTGCTTCCCACTACACCAGGAACTTTTCTGAAGTGTTTAAAGGTATCCTGTCTTCCCTGACTCAGGGTGCCTTCCTGCTCTACATGCCCTCCATTCTTACATTTTCAAATTTTCAGATCAAGTAATAAAAAATTAATAATCACAAATTAGTACAAAGTCCAATCCCCTGATTTCCCCTGGAGTGACCCCTGTCCTCTGCAGAACTGCTCCCGGGATCTGTTCACATTACACTTGCTCAGATTCTAACTGCTAAGGATTACTTAAACACAAGAGGCATGGACAGGGGTGGCCATGGAGTTGTGTTCTCAGAAAGTGGGTGCCAGGGCAGAAAAACAGAAAGAGAGAGGGAGGGAGGGAGGGAGGGAGAGAGGGAGAGGGAGAGAGAGAGAGAGAGAGAGAGAGAGAGAGAGAGAGAGAGAGAGAGAGAGAGAGCAGATAAAGACAAGTAGACTGGCTTTAACAGCCAGGGAAACTACTCAGTTTATTTATGTGCAGAGTAAAGGAGGTAGGTGCTGACAGCATAAGATTCTCTCTGGCATTTCAAAAACCACAATTGTCCATGGGTCAAGAATCAAGGTCGAAAATTCACTATTACTGTTCCTGTTGTAAGAAGGGACCTTCCCTGTGATGATATTGTAAAGTTCTTGGGACGACAGTGCCTGGCACAGAGTACTCAATAAATAGTACAAATATTACAATCAGCTACTAAAGAAAGGTTCACTCTGATAAGACAAGTCCTGATTTAAAGAAATCTTTAACAAGTGAAGCAAAGATCTATCCAGTCTTTAAAGGAGAGGTTAGTTCTCCCATACTAGGAAAATTTGCTTCCAAACTCCAAGTTCATTAAGTCTCACCCCACCCCAGAAGGATAGGACTCCTAATGCGCAGGTGCAAGCTGCTAAATTTTGATCTCCTTGAGTCAAATTCCTTAAGATAAAGGGAAATAGTCCATTCACAATTGTGCTCAGAAAAGTACCTTGGAATAAACTTAAGATAAAGGACCTGTACAGAGAAAACTACAAAACGCTACATCAAGAAATAAGAGAATTTTAAGGGATATGGTACCACCAACAGGTCAACTCATACCTATGGGGAGAGTGCATTAGCAGTCTGATGGTGCCTTCAGGCTCAAGTTTACCAAGAAACTAAATGGCCAAAAGTTAGGTATGTAGGAGCCATGCCCACAGACCATCTCTGGCTCAACTATACAAGCTCGTTTATTGGCCTTATTTCAGAAACCCATAGATAAATCTCAAAAGAGATAAAAAGCCACAGTTAATCTTGGACCTGTGCATGGCTGAATAGACAGGGGTAAATCGGAGGGGGGTGGGTTGGCCTGGTGCACTGCAGAGGCCTGGCAGCCACTTGTTTCCACAATCCAAAATTGCCACCATACTTCCAGCTTGACTCCATCATCTCAGGACAGACCTCACCAAGACATAATCTATTGAAAATTCTGGTATGCAGGTTTTGTAACTGAAATTTCCAGACTTTCCCTGAGTTGGGGTGGGCTACCTCCCCCCACTTCCCAATACTCATGGAAGCACTGGCAGTCACCCCCACGAACCAACTCCAGCATTACCATGTAAACTCTACTACCGGCTTTGTTTGAGAGACCCATAAATAAATCTTCAAAGAGATCAAAAACCACAGTTAAGCTCGGCCCCATGTGGGGGACCGGGACCCTGGGAAAAGGAGAACTTAGCCATTTCCCCAGATAGGGAGTGCCCACCAAGATATTGTATTATGTAACAGACATCCTGTACCAAGGGCAAGACCCACAAAGATGACAGGCATATCATGTTCCAGTCTGCTGATCCCCCTTACGCAAATGCCCCGCGAATGCCCCGCGTGATCCACCCTGGCCCCCTCGCAAAAGCCTTGCCCCTCAGCCTATATATTTTGTAAACTTTCCTTCAATAAACGAGACCTTGACAACAGTTCCTTGCTTGGTCTCCCTCTTCTTTCTCGCCCTTGCTATTTCAGGTAGCGCCTCTTCAGACCCTGGAATAACTTAGTCCCGCGGGACGGGACAAGTGGCGCCCTCAACAGGGACCTGAAGCACGGCCAACTACCGGACGGCGCCAGCAACGGAGAAGGCCCCCGAAGGATCAGTGCTGCCCGAGCGACCTTCGGAGGCGGGGGATATAAAAAAGGTACCTATTCATATGCCGTCCCATTCAGCATGGGCCATTCATTATCTAAGGAACAGAGCTTTATTAAGGAGTTCAAAAATTCATTCAGGGAAAGAGGAGTACGGGTTAAGAAAAAAGATCTGGTAAAATTTTTTTCTTTTATTGATGTTTCTTGTCCGTGGTTAGTATTGACAGGTCCCGCCATTGATCCCCGTTCATGGGATAAGGTCGGGACGGAACTCAATGATCTTTTAAATAAGGGACACGCCATTCCTGAGTCTGTTTTTAGTTACTGGGCCTTGGTTCGTGAGGTAATAGTCGGTCCTTTGAGGGAGACAGGAGGGTCTCACCTCCTCAGTCTGGTCTCTGATTTCCTTCGCCTGACTAGGCCCCTTTCTTGTTCAAATATTGGATCGCAGACTGACCCTCTCCCCCTCTCACCGACCCCCCAAAAATCTTCCACTCCTTGTCCCTCCATTATTTTGGATATGCCTGGCCCCGAGTCCGACACTCTAGATGATAAATCCCGGGCTCTCCTGGAAACACAGAAATCTCTCTTCCCCGCTCTCACCTCTGCCCCTCCTGAAGAGCCCTCTCCTCCGGAACCTCTTGATCCTACTGCTCAGGCTGAACTTGATGCAGAGGCTGCTGCCTATGATCGTGACAGATTTCCACCTGATCTCTGGGAGCCTAATATCTACCTTTCTCGAGCCTTTAGATATCGTCCCCCTCCTTACGCCCCAGAGTCCTCTTTAAGCCTACTGCCTGTCTCTGCCTTACGTGACCTGTCTCGGACTAGGGCCGCCTTGCAGGCTCAGCTAGGAGGTCTTCGCCAGGTTCTTACCCTTCACCAAGAGCTTAATGATCTCACCTTGCAGGTTCAGGAGACCCAGGAGGCCTTAGTTAAAGGTTTCAATCCCCGGAATGCCAAAAAGCCCACTAAACAGAAGGCGCTCACCTTTCCCATTTTAACCAGGTCTCGCGCCCAGCTGCTTCCAAACAGCCCACAGACACCTGGCCTCGATGCCGAGGGGGGACCACTGAATGAGGAAGAAGGGGAGGAGGAAGGGGAAGAAGGAGAGGATAATGAGGCCGTGGCACCTGCACCCCCTGACTCCACCTCGCTGCCCTTTAAGCCCATCTCACTGAAAGATCTAAAAGAACTGCATGCTGCAGTCAAAAATTATGGCCCCCACGCGCCCTTTACCCTTAATTTTCTGGAAGGACTTGCTGAATCTGGCTTTCTAATCCCAGCCGAATGGCATAAGGTGGCCCAGTCAGTCCTCTCCCGTGGGCAATACCTCACCTGGAAGTCTGAATTTTATGATAGGGCCGAACATATGGCAAGCAAAAACAGGAAGAACCCCCTCAGTCCCATTGCCGCCTGGACGGCCGATAAAATCAGCGGCCGCGGGCATTTTGCAGATGAAGAAAAGCAGAAGAAGCTTTCCCCTGGGATTCTTTCCCAAACAGCACAAGCTGCACTTACCGCTTGGAGAGCCGTTCCATCCACAGGAGCGGTCTCTACACCATTAACTAAGATAGTACAGGGACAACAAGAACCCTTTGCTCAGTTTGTTGGACGACTGCAGGAAGCAGCAGAAAGAATTCTTGGTCCTAACGAAGGCGAAGGGATTCTAGTACCAGCATTTGGCTTATGAGAATGCCAATGCTGCCTGTAGAGAGGCGCTTAGAGGAAAGGTTAAAGATTTGGAACTCTCAGGCATGATAAAATTGTGTAGTGACGTGGATGGTTTTTCTCATCAAGTTACAAAGTCTATCAATTTAGCCATTGGGGCGGTATTTCAGGGCCGGACATCTACACCCCCTAATATGTCTAAATTTTGCTTCCGCTGCGGCCAACCAGGACACTTTGCTAAGGAATGTCCTCATCCACTTCCTGCTCCCCCCGTTCCATTACAGGGGGACCGGCGATCTCAACCACCCACCCTTTGCCCAAAATGCCGTCGTGGAAAGCATTGGGCCAAGGAATGCCGGTCCTTAACGGACAGGGAAGGTCGCCTTATTGTGTCTGGTTTTCCTCAAGGTTATTCCCAGGGCCAGGGAAACGGGCGGAGGGCCCCTGCGCGGGGCCCTTACGTGCCTCACCCGCTCCAACAGGCTCCTCAGCGGTACCCAATCCCCGCCCCGCGAACTCTGCTTCCCTCATCTCAGGGACAGCAGGATTGGACCTGTGTTCCTCCACCACCCGGATTATAACCCCTGAGGAAGGCCCTGTGATCATTCCAACAGGTCAGTCTGGTCCCCCGCCCCAAGGCGCCTTTTTCCTTATCATCGGACGTGCCTCGACCTCACTTGAAGGCTTGGCGGTGATTCCTCTAATCATAGATTCTGACTACCTAGGAGAAATTAAGCTCCTTGTATCTGCATTCAGTGGCCCTTTGACCATCCGCCCTGGAATCCGCTTAGCTCAGGCCTTGCCACTTCCTGTAATTAAGCAACCGGCTTCTTCCAACATGCCTGAGCCAAGTGAGGCCTCAAATACCCAAGAGGCTCCCCATGTTATGTGGGTCCGCCAATTAAATGACTCTCGACCCATGATGATTCTTTGGTTGGACCGGAAGCCCTTCCGTGGCTTGATTGATACTGGCGCTGATGCCACGGTTCTCTCTCGAAATTTCTGGCCTTCAGCATGGCCTTTGAGCCCCACCACCACTCACTTACAAGGAATTGGGCAGACCCAAAGTACATTACAAAGTGCTAAGATTCTAACATGGAAGGATGAAGATGGTAATACTGGCCTCGTTCAGCCCTATGTCGTTGAGAATCTCCCTATCAACCTTTGGGGCCGGGATATCTTAAGTAAAATGGGACTCATGATGTGCAGTCCAAATGAGGTGGTCACCAGACAGATGCTCCAACAGGGCTATCTGCCGGGAAAAGGGCTGGGCAGGAACGAGCAAGGTATTAAAGAGCCTATTGAACTCACCCCTATAATAGGAAGGGCTGGGTTGGGATCTGATCCTAACCTTTTTTCATAAGGACCACTGACTCTCCTGCACTCCAGGCTGACAAAATATCTTGGAAATCTGATGAACCCGTCTGGATTGATCAGTGGTCCATGCCCCTAGAAAAGGTCAAGGCAGCCTGTGAGCTGGTGCAGGAGCAATTATGCTTAGGCCACCTTGAACCTTCTACTTCCCCTTGGAATACCCCCATATTTGTGATTAAAAAGAAAAATGGGACTTGGAGGTTGTTGCAAGACCTTAGGAGTGTAAATAAGACCATGCAACCTATGGGCGCGTTACAACCTGGACTCCCAACTCCAGTTGCTATACCCTCAGGCTTTCAAAAAATAATCATAGACATAAAAAATTGCTTTTTTTCCATTCCCCTACACCCCGAGGATTGCAAACGCTTCGCCTTTTCAGTCCCGATTACTAACCATATAGGACCCAACCCTCGCTTTCAGTGGAAGGTCCTTCCGCAAGGCATGGCTAATAGCCCTACTCTTTGCCAGCGCTATGTAGCCCAAACTATTGACCCCTTTAGGGTGCTTTTCCCCTCTGCATATATTATTCATTACATGGATGATTTACTGATTGCCGCAGCTTCCCCTGCAGAAGTGCAGCAGGTTACGCAAGAAATAGTTTTAGCCCTTCAAAACCGCGGCTTTACTATCGCCCCGGACAAAATTCAGACTCAGTATCCGTTCCTCTTTTTTGGGTTTTCAGCTTGACCCCTCCCTCATACACCCAAAGAAAATTCAGATCAGACGGTCTTCTCTCACTTCCCTCAATGATTTTCAAAAATTATTGGGGGATATAAATTGGCTTCGACCTTACTTAAAATTAACTACTGGGGAACTTAAACCTTTATTTGATATACTCCGCGGTGACCCAGATCCTACTTCTCCTCGGTCCCTCTCTGTAGAGGCTGAGGAAGCCCTGAAACTTGTTGAAACCGCCATTGCTCAACAGAGTTGCGGCTATTTTCACCCTTCCAAAGTCCTATACCTCATTATTTTCACATCCCCTTACTCGCCTTCTGGCCTCTGTGGCAGGAAAAACAACCCCTTATGTGGATTCATATGCCTGCGTCCTTTTCCAAGGTTCTGCATCCTTATCCTCTGCTAGTGGAACAATTGATCTTTTCTGGATTAAAAACTGCCGTCAGATATTTCGGGCCTGACCCTGACATTGTTATCAACCCTTATTCTAAAGAACAAATTGGATGGCTACAGAGCCGTCATGACGACTGGGCAGTCTTGTTATCTAGCTATTAGGGACAGTTTGACACACACCTGCCCGGGGACAAGCTTTTACAATTTCTTAAGACTACCCCCTTTAGGGGGAAACTCCAAATAATAACAGTAAGTTTTTGTTGAAATATTGAAGGTTCTTAATGTAACAGCCACCTCTGGACTATGAGCTAAGCAAAAGCCCCACGCTGGCCAACGTGGCGTGGAGTACACCATACTATGAGGCGCAGGAAGGGGGATGAGGGGGAAAAATTAAAAAAAAAAAATGGAAAAGGAAAAAGAGAAAAAAAAAGAGAGAGAGAGAGTTATGTCAACTATAGTGAGTTTTGTGTTGAATTATGGAATGTAATCAAGGTAAAGAAAAAATGAAGTGAAATTCATTAGTTATACAGTAGGGGGTGGGGGGGGCGGGGAGTAAACTGGGGTTTCTGGTGGTGGAATTTGGGCACTGGTGAAGGGATGGGTGTTTGAATATTGTATAACTGACATATAAACCTGAGAACTTTGTAACTTTCCACATGGTGATTTAATAAAAATTTAAAAAAAAAAAAAGACTACCCCCTTTATTATATCCAAAAACACCATCTCAAGACCCATCCCTGGGGCCCTAACCTTGTTTATTGATGGCTCACAAAACGGGATGGCTGCTTACGTCGTCCATGGTAGGGCATATCCCATCAAAACTCCTTTTTCCTCTGCTCAGTTAGTGGAATTGTTTGCAGCTCTTAAAGTTTTTCAAATGTTTCCTTTACAAGCATTTAATCTATTCTCAGACAGCCAGTATGTTGTTAGATCATTAACTGTTTTGGAAACGGTTCCTTCCATTCAACCATCCTCTGCTACTTTCCAGTTGTTTTCTGACATTCAAAAATGCATCCATTGTCGGTCCCACCCTTTCTTTGTTGGGCACATTCATGCACACTCTGATTTACCTGGACCTTTGTCACAGGGCAATGATTTGGTAGATAAAGTCACGCGCCTTGTTGCTCTAGCACTAACTCCTGATCCACTCAAGGACGCGCAAGAGGCGTGTCATCATTCCATGCCCTTCACCATTTAAATTCCTCCACATTACACCAGATGTTTGGCATTACTAGAGAGCAAGCCCGGCTTATAGTTAAAGGCTGCAAAACCTGCCTACCTTTCATGCCCGAACCTCACTATGGCATCAATCCCAGAGGGCTTATCTCTGGTGAACTCTGGCAGATGCATGTTACTCATATCCCCACCTTTGGCAAGCTTAAATATGTTCATGTTACTGTTGATACCTTTAGCAGATCCCTTTCTGCTTCAGCACTAGCAGGAGAACCTACTAAACATGTGATTACCCACATGCTGTCTACTTTTGCAATAATGGGACAGCCCAAGATTATTAAGACTGATAATGGTCCTGGTTATACAAGCCAAAAATTCAAAGACTTTTGTGCTCGGTTGAGAATTAAATATGTCACCGGCATTCCATACAATCCCCAGGGTCAAGGCATAGTTGAACGTGCCCACCAGACACTCAAAAACACTCTCCTAAAGCTGCAGGCTCAGGAGACATTGCACACCTTCAAGGGCAATTCTCGCCTCTTGCTTTCTCATGCCCTGTTCGTCCTGAATTTTCTTACACTGGATGATGCTGGTCGCTCGGCGGCCGATCGCCTGTGGCACCCCTCCTCTAAGGATAATTATGCTCAAATACTCTGGAAAGACCCTGTCACCGGTTCGTGGCACGGCCCTGACCCCGCCCTCATTTGGGGAAAAGGACATGTCTGTGTATATGACAACAAAAATCAGGGCGCTAGATGGCTCCCTGAGAGATTGGTAAAATTATATAACAAACCTCAGGAGTCAAGTGACTCCCCACAAGATTAGTTAAATTATATTATTGAACCAGGGGAAACCACCCCTGAGACAGACTTTTCTGTTCTCTTACAGGAGACATCATGGACCTGCCTCGAATGCTGTTTTTATGGACTTGGCTATTTTTTGCCTGAGCATCGCCAGCTTCCGCCTCAGTCTATCAACTTTTTAACTATACTTGGTTGGTTGTGAATGAAGCGGGCGATGCTGTCTACGCCTCCTCTTCCACTGGCACTCAACCCCACTGGCCCGAGCTTAGAGTGGACCTGTGTCAGCTGGCCCTAGGAGCCAGCTCTGACTGGGGCACCCATGAATATCTCTGGCCCCTGGATAGGACCCCTGACCTTCCTGATCGTTGCTTCTCTAGAGGCGTACCCGGCTGTGGTTGCTATAGTACACGAGCAGAACTTACTCACACTGACTTTTATGTGTGTCCAGGCCCCCATCGAGACCGCTCGCTCTCACATCAATGCGGCCAGGCCTCTGACTATTTTTGTGCCTCTTGGGGTTGCGAAACCACCGGCACTACGTACTAGAACCCCTCCTCCTCCTGGGACTTCATCACTGTAAAACGCCCCCCAGGCTACAGCCCCTCCAATCGTGTGCCAAATTGGAGTTTCAGCAGATTTCCCGGAACCCCATGTGACCACTTGAGCCCCGCCAGTGGCTGGTGTAACCCCATTGTCATTTCTTTCACAGCCAGTGGCAGACAACATGATTGGCTTAGTTCTCGAGACCTGCAATGGGGACTGCACCTCTACATGACCTATAAGGACTTTGGTCTGCTTTTTAGTATCCGTCTTCTTAAAGAACTTCCCAATTTACATAAAGCAGCTATCGGGCCTAATTCAGCCCTTCACTCCCCTTCCCAAGAGGACTCACACCCCTCTCCCCCTCCAGTGAACGCCCTACCAGCAGTAGCCTAGCCTATGCCCACATACTTTCGCCCCACACTTCCTGAAGGGAGCCCTTCCTCCTCTGAACTAATTTTGGAAATGGTGAATGCATCTGTTGAAGCCCTTCATGCTACCCATTCAGCCCGATACGAGCAATGCTGGATTTGCTTTTCCCCAAGACCCCCCTTTTATGAGGGTGTTGCAATTTTTGCTCAGGTCTTATTCACCAATGACCCCGCGGCCTTGAGATGGGCCCCAGATGAGGACCACGGCCTTACCTTAGGTCAGGTCCACGGTGCAGGTCTTTGTCTTCTAGGACCTGGAATGCTCCCTCCTTTTGAATTGCAGGACATTTGTAATGTCTCCCCGTGCATGGACACCTCTTTCACCTATGTCTCGGCCCCGCCTGAGTCTTACTTCGCCTGCTCTGCTGGCCTTACCACTCATGTCGAGACCAGTGCCTTCTTGCGCACCAGAGACTACTGTGTCCTGATCCACCTGTTTCCCAGGCTCTCCATTCATGACCCTGAGGATTTTCTCAGTTTTTGGGGAAAAAGGGGCAGTCTTACCCCACCACAAAAGAGAACCACTCACAGCAATAACCCTAGATGTTGTCTTAGGACTAGGCGCTACAGACGCTGGCACTGGCATTGTCTCCCTAATTACTTCCAAACAGCAGTACAATCAACTCAGCCAGGTTGTAGACAGAGACATTCAGGAACTGCAGAAAGGGCTGCAAGATCTAAAGGACTCTTTAACTTCCCTCTCTGAAGTAGTCTTACAAAACCGCAGAGGTTTGGATTTGGTTTTTTTACAAGAGGGCAGACTCTGTGTGGCCCTTAAAGAGGAATGCTGTTTTTATGCAGACAAGACAGGTCTAGTACAGGATAGCATTAATAAAGTCAAAAGGAGCCTGGAAGAAAGAAAAAGGGCTAGAGAAAAACAGGAGTCATGGTATCAAAATTGGTTTTCCACTTCACCCTGGCTGTCCACGTTACTGCCTAGTCTTTTGGGACCCCTTGTGGGTCTCCTGATACTACTATCCTTTGGCCCTTGGGCCTTTAGTCGCTTAACCTCTTTTATTAAGTCGCAGATCGATCGACTCGGCTATCAGAAGCACGGTTGCTGTTCACTATCATCGCCTTGGACCGATTCCGCCTCCGGAAGAGGGAGTTCCTGACCAAGTCCCGGAGACAGACCGGCTCAACTTCTCCCCTCTAGCCAAGAGACTAGGGTCCCCTTGGTACCATAGGCTCTGGGCTCATTTCCCAGGGACACGGCACCCTGACACCCCCTCTCCCACTCCGGGTCAGCTGTGAGGTTAGTCTATGACGGGAAATAGTGTAACGCCAGACCCGAGTAGGAGCAGCAAGGGGTCTCCATGACGGGAGTAGTGTGAGGCCTTACCTCTTGAGTCCCCATCACATTTTCACTAAGCGCTTACCCTGTGCAACCTCCCCTTAGCTTCACCTTGGGGGCGGCTGGCAGAAAAAATAACCAAGCGCCACATATAAGAGCACAGTGATGGCAAGAGTAAGAATCCCCTCACATAGCCTAAGACAGAGCCCCTGCCCCCTCGGGTCTGGAAGCACATTACATAGCCTAAGACACGGCACCTCACCAACCCAGGCGGCTCTCAGTAGCCCTCAATTTTTTCATATATAAAAACACAGGGGGAGATGTGGGGGACCGGGACCCTGGGAAAAGGAGAACTTAGCCATTTCCCCAGATAGGGAGTGCCCACCAAGATATTGTATTATGTAACAGACATCCTGTACCAAGGGCAAGACCCACAAAGATGACAGGCATATCATGTTCCAGTCTGCTGATCCCCCTTACGCAAATGCCCCGCGAATGCCCCGCGTGATCCACCCTGGCCCCCTCGCAAAAGCCTTGCCCCTCAGCCTATATATTTTGTAAACTTTCCTTCAATAAACGAGACCTTGACAACAGTTCCTTGCTTGGTCTCCCTCTTCTTTCTCGCCCTTGCTATTTCAGGTAGCGCCTCTTCAGACCCTGGAATAACTTAGTCCCGCGGGACGGGACAGCCCCACACATGGCTGAAGAGACCACGGTAAATTTAAAAAGAAAAGAAATGAAATTAAATAATTTTGAAGAATGGAAACACATTGCTTGCTCATAGATTGGGAGAATGAACATTGTCAAAATGGCAAAACTCCATAAAGAACTATACATATTCAACCCTATAAGGATACCCATGACAGTTTTCAAAGAAATTGATCAAACACTCCTGAAATTGATATGGAACAATAAACCCCCACTAGTAGCTAAAGCAATTCTTGGGAAAAAGAAGATGAGAGGCATCACCTTCCCCAACTTCAAACTCTATGACAAAACAGTAATAATCAAAACAGCATGGTATTGGAATATAAACAGACTTGCAGACTAATGGATTAGAGTTGAATATCCTGACATACACCCTCTAATAATGATCATTTAGTCTTTGATAAAGGAGAAAGAAATATGAAGTGAAGTAAGGAAAGCCTCTTTAAAAAGTGTGCTTGGAAAACTAGACAGCTACATGCAGAAAAATGGACTCAGACCTCTATCTAATGCTAGCAAAAAAGTCAGATCAAAATGGATTTAAGACCTCAAGATCAGACCCTAATCTATAAGGTACGTGGAAGAAAAGGTAGACAAAACCCTCCACAATATTGAAGCTAAAAGGATCTTCAAAGATGAGATGCCACTGACCAACCAAGTGGAAGCAAAGATAAACAAATGGGACCACATTAAATTAAGAAGCTTTTGACCCTCAAAAGAAACAATGACCAAGATACAATGACAGTCTAGGAAATGGGAAAGATTATTCACTCAATGCCCTTCGGATAATGGGTTAATATCAAAGATAGAAAAGGCACTGGTAGAACTTTACCAGAAAAAAAGTCCAACCCCATCAAAAAATGGGGCGAAGAAATGAACAGAAACTTCCTCAAAGAAGAAATTCAAATGGCCAAAAGGCACATGAAAAAGTGTTCTTCATCACTAATCATCAGGGAGATGCGAGTCAAAACAACAAGATATCATCTCATACCACAGAGACTTGAACACATCCCAAAGAACAAGAACAACCACTGCTGGTGTGAATACAGGGAGAAAGGTTGCGGGCATGCCGACTAATCCAACCTTTTTGGAAAACAACATGGACATTCCTCAAAAAACCTAGAAATTGAGCTCCCATCTGACCCAGCAATACCACTTCTGGGAATGTACCCTGGGGGCCCAAAAATACACAGCAGAAACACCATCTGCACTCCTATGTTTTTTGCAGTACAATAGCCAGAATCTGGAAACAACCTGAGAACAGACAAATGAATAAAGAAACTATGGTACATCTACACAATGGAATACTACACAGTGGTTAGGAAAAATGAAGTCATGAAATTTGCTTACAAATGGCTGGACATGGAGAGTATCATGCTGAGTGAAATGAGTCAGAAGGAGAGGGATAGATGTAGAATAACTGCATTCATTTGTGGTATATAAAAATATATAGTAGAAGACTAATATGGATGGAATCTACCACAATGTGTGGGGGGCAGAGGGTAAATAATATAGAGAGGAGACCAGTATGACAATAATAGTTGGAAATTATAATGCTGGACAAGAACTGAGTGTTAAAAGTAGGTAAAGGGATATACACAACAACCTTTCAGTATCTACATTGCAAACTCCAATGCCCAAAAGAAGAGGGAGGAAGAGAGAGAGAGAGAGAGAGAGAGAGGTCCCTGCCATAGACACAGGCTGGCAGTGGGGTGGAGGGTGATGGGAAGGAAAGTGGGGACACTGGTGCTGAGAAATGTACACAGGTGAAGGGATGGGTGTTGGAACACTGCATGACTGAAACCTAATTATGATACAATACAAAATAATTTTTTAATAAAGGCAAATGTGGTTTAACTTCAACAGCAGAGATGGATGAAAGTCCTGCAAATGACTCGATCTTGATTCCTTGGTGGTGCACTCAGGGTTTGCTTAATCAGAGAGCTGACTGTTGAGTGTAAGAGGTACAAATAACAGGCAACCCAAGTGAAATGCTCATGCTGATGATAGCAGGCACGTGGTAAGAAGCAGCTGTTGTGATGACGATGCTAGCAGCATACTGAAGATGACCGTATTTTCAGAGATGCAAGGACTTGCTGAGACAGCACTACCTAGAGATGGCTCATTTGACCATCCATACAAAGCTGCTCAGTTGTACAGGAATGTTCTCACCAAGAAAACACAGGTGCTATAGTCAGGTAGATCTGGCCCATTCAGTATGTATTTCACACAAGATACACAATCCCATAACACCTGTAGAATGGGAATAATTAGAGCACCTACCCCCAAAACTAAATATGAAAATAAAATGCCATACACAAAACACAGAGCTGTGGTTGGCACATACTAAACTTAGAAATAGCACCAGGGGATGGAGAGAAAGTGGGTCAGAACAATCCCCTAAGAAAAACAGTTTACGTTCTAGAGAATAGTGGGGCAAGCAAACAGCTTAGAAAAGAACAGAACAGATAATGGGGCAAGAAAATGTTCAGCTGGGGGGTGGGGAGTGGGGGAAATATAAAACACTTTAGGCCTGCTAGAGGTACAGGGTAATATAGGCAAAAATAGAATAAGAAACTATTCTTTATATTCTCTATTATATAGTGAGGACTTTGTATTTTAAGGGTACCTGATGACTGGCTCTATGAAATATCCTCGCCTCTGCTCTTCAAGAACTTACTGAAGTCTGATGTGCTTACTAACTGTCCTTAAAGTCTCTGTCAACTTAAAAAAGTGCTCACATGTTTGGAGTCAAGGTAGGGAAGTGATACTGTGTGAATAAATGGCTAGCCTATGAGCTCACTGGTGGCAGCTCAGGTGACCCTACAGCTTAGACAAGTGCTTATGTGTTTGTTAGTTTCCTTGTATGTTTGTCTCATTCTCTGCTACTGACTCCCTCTGGATGGAAGTCAAGGTACTAATTCCAAATCAGACTGGTAAATTGCCACAGGTTGTTACTGTTGGTAGTTGCCAAATGCTAATGAAGAGCAAACACAAGTTTCTCAAAGAAGACATGGTAGCTAGACTCAAGGTCTTCCCAAAAGAACCCTGCAAATTCTAGCAAGACTAGCAAGGCCAAATCTGGATGCGGCTGGCTTGGTTCTGAGTCTGAGCAGGAAAAAGGCATGTTCAAAGAGTCTTGACTAAGACTTAAGCCTGAAAGCATTGTAATTTTCCACATTAAATTCTTTTTTTAATAAGGATTTTATTTTATTGAATAAAATTCTTGTTAAAAAAAGAAAAAAAAAGAAAAAGACACCCTACAGAATGGGGGAAAATGTATCAGATACAGGGGTTGATAAATATTCAAGATATACAAAGCATTCACAATACAAGGACAATAAAAAACAATGATCCCATCCATAAAAGGATGTGGATGTGGTCAAAAAAGGATGTTTGACCCATAAAAAGGGTCAAGGAGATAAACAGACACTTTTCCAAAGAAGATATAAATGGCCAGCAGGCATATGAAAAGGTGTTCATCATAACTCATGATTAGGGAAACACAAATTAAAATAACAGTGATACCATCTTATACCTGTGAGAATGAAACATATCAAAAAGTCTGAAAACAGGCAGTTTTGGTGGAGTTGTGGTAAAAAAAAAGGTACCCTCATCCACTATCATGTTTGGTCCTTTATCTACTTTCAGCACACATCTCCCATCCCAAGTGATTCCAACTATCACTGATTCAGTGGTCCCTTCTCTATCCCAAATGCCTTCCCCCAGCTCATGAGGCAGGCTGACAACCACGGAGCAATATTCCTGGCCCTGTCACTACTGTCCTTGGGTGTCAGTCTCAAATTGTTATTTTATATTCCACAAATGAGTGCAGTCATTCTATGTTTGTCCCTCTCTTTCTGATTCATTTCCTTAGTATGATACTCTCCATGACTCTCCACTTAGAAGCAAATTTCATGACTTTATCTTTCCTAACAGCTGCATAGTATTTCATTGTGTAGATATGCCAAAGTTTCTTTAACCAGTCATCTGATCTTGGGCACTCGGGTTGTTTCCAGATTCTGGCTATTGTGAACAGTGCTGCAATGAACATAAAGGTGCAGATGTCATTTCTACTGTGCTTTTTTGCACCCTCAGGATATATTCCCATAAGTGGTACTGATGAGTCAAATGGGAGCTCAATACCTAGTTTTTTGAGGAATGCCCATATTGTTTTCCGAAGGGCTGGACTAGTCAACATTTCCACCAACAATGAATGAGAGTCCCTTTTTCCATGCAGGTGATAGAGTTTTAAAAGAAGAAAGAGCCCCTGGCACCATCTTGCTGCACTCAGCAGTGAAGAATCTGGCTGGCGGGTACCACAACACTGGAGAATGCTCCAGGCCCCAAACTGAGCCGTTATCACCAGGGTGCCCCAGATGGAGCAGGTGCAGTCTCCCTGCCTTCTCCAGATGGAATCCTGGCGACCAGGAGCTTCTACAAACATGCCTCCGGTAAGTGGGGACCAGGACTATTTTTCTGAACCATGCGGTTGCTCATGCACCTGCACAATGTTTCCTGACATACAAAGTGAGCAACGAAAAATAGATGATCTAGCATCTGCCCCTAGAAGGCAGGCTTGAATGGCGGTGGGAATATCCAAGCAAAATATAATGCCCCAAACTATCGAGAGAGTATCTGAACAATTGTCTGCTGTAGAAGCAGGGTAAGGACTGAAATGGAAAAGGAGGGGATAATGGGGATATTGGTGGTGGAAAGTTTGCACTGGTGGAGGGATGGGTGATCGATCATTGTATTGCTGAATATCAAACATGCGGCTTTTGGCAGAAATGTATCCGGAATACGTATTAGGTTTCTGGTGCCAGACCACTCCTGGTGGGAATGGGTTTCGTGCCTTGGCCTATTTCCCCTGGCAGCTGGATCGCCACTGCCATCTTCCAGAGGCCTACGGACAGCCAAGGAGGGACCCGCAGGGACGAGGAATGTGGGGCCTCACTGGATGGGGGAAGAGCCAGCCCTTCCCCCTCCCCATGCCCCTACGAGACCCAGAGTTGCCACCCACGAACAAGCCCTCTGGCTGCTGATTGAGCTGCTTAACGGCCATGATCCCAGAGACTCAGAAACAAAGCTCGGGACCCAGTGGCTTTTGGCAGAAATGCATCCAGACTACGCATTAGGTTTCCAGCGCCACATAACCCCAGGTGGGAATGGGTTTTGTGCCTTGGCCTGTTTCCCCTGGTGGCTTGGTCACTGCCACCATCTTCCAGAGGCCTAGGGACAGCCTGGGAGGGGCCCACAGTGATGAGGAATGCAGGGCCTCGTGGGATGGGCACAGAGCTGGTCCTTCACCTGCCCCCTAGGAGACCCCGAGTCGCCACCCACAAACAAGTCCTTTGGCTGCTGATCGAGCTGCTTACTGGCCATGACACCAGAGACTCAGAAACAATGCTCGAAACATAGAGGCTTTTGGCAGAAATCCCTCTGGGTTTAATTATTAAAAATTCACAAGTCCAAAATCGCATGCCCGCAATAGCAGCTGCACATCATCATATGCAATTCATAATCAGCAATAGAAAAAAATTGTCTAATATTGCTTTTTCGGCAGATCTGAGTGTTGGGGTAAAATCCCAAATAATAATGGTGGGTTTGGTGTCGAAATATTGAATGTAATCAAAGTAGAGAGAGTAACGTGGAAATTGTCTGCCACACGGGGTGGGGGATGGGAGGGGATACTGGGGTTTTTGTTGGTGGAAAATGTGCACTGGTGAAGGGTCGGGTGTTTCATCATTGCATGACCGAGACAAACTGAAAACTTTGCAATTGCTCTCATGGTGTTTCAATTAAAAAAACTTAAATAAAATTTAAAATCTGTCACTGTCACTGTCACTATCATCCCGTTGCTCATCGAGTTGTTCAAGCGGGCGCCAGTAACGTCTCTCATTCTGAGACTTATTGTTACTGTTTTTGGCATATCCAATACATCACAGGTAGTTTTCCAGGCTCTGCCGTGAGGGCTCGATACTCTCAGTAGCTTGCCGGGCTCTCTGAAAGGGGTGGAGGAATTGAACATGGGATGGCCGCATGAAAGGCAAACACCCTACCGCTGTGCTATCGCTCCATAAATTAATTAATTAAAAATAAAAGAAGACATTTTCTAGTGTGCAAGTGGTTAGTTCAAGAATGGTGGTAATTGGGGCACCCCAGAGGGGGGCGGATGAGAGCACTCCCCAACCCAAGGAACCCAGCTCCAGCAGCCAAAAAACTCCAGAACCCAACCACTGCCATGTTCAAGGCCACTTCCCCACACACTCTGGCTATGCCTCACATATGAGTAAACATATTCCTGGACCATGCAGCCACAAAAGCGGCTGCGCAACACATCATTAGACACTCCCTACCCATTCTCCATAATTAACCACACCATATTTGATGGGGTTCAGATAGTAGGCAACAAATCATAGAGGAAAATATATATATATGCATATACACATATTTTCATATATATATATACTCAAGCTCACATCACCCAAACTTTAACATGTTAGTGATATCCTATAGAATGTCTTAACGACTCCTGCCAAAATAGAACAATCTTCACAGTTTCCTACATGAACAGTTTTTTGTAAGCACGTTCAAGAGTTCTTCATAACAGACAATATGAAATATATTATTACAGTTGCGTTTTGGGACAGGGATTGGGGGTTGGGATGAAAACATCCCGAATTTGGTGGCAGGATGGGTGTTTGAATATCAAATGTAATCAAATATTGTGAACTAACTTATAAAATAAAAAACAAAATGAAATAAAATTCATTAGATGTTACTGTTCTAAAAATAAAGAGTGGTGGTATTTTTCTTTTAGCTTATTTGTATTTCTAATTTTCCCTTCGAAAAATTAGTTTCTCCTGTGCATGGACACACAGGTGGACACACTCCTGGATATATATCCTGGATATATACTGAGATTGGCAGTGAGGATGTCTCCAGCATTTCACATTCTGTGAACACATCAATGGAATCTCAGTTGGGATTGCTTTGCCAAAATTTTTTTTTCATCAGGAGGGAGGTGGAAATAATTTAAGGATTCATTTCATTTTTCCTGTCACATAAAAGTTGTGGGCCCAGCTCTTTAAAAAACTGTTCAAAATTCTCCCTTAAAAAAAAAAAAGGCAATTACTTTTAAATCCCTGTAGGAAGGAACCCGATAATTGCCGAGCATCTGTTCTCGATTCAAAGTCAAAGCCCCATAGCCAGAAGACACTGTGATTCAGCAAACAAGAGAACAGAATGAACTGTGGAAGAATCCACATCCAAATTCTGAAATATCATGTGCAGTAGACTGAAACTGAAACCCAAGACTACACTAAACTACATAAGAAGTAAAAGGGGGAGGGAAAACAAGCAAGTGGGTTACTGACTTGATATGCAAGGTCAAAGGACAAAAATAAAAGCAATTTTCACATCACCTTTGCAAAAAGCAACATTGACTTTAATGACTAAAACTATAGTTGCTCAACAGTCCTTCAACCAGGCTTCTTGATGTAACCCAGAGAAAAGAAGGTCATGACACCTGGGACAGCAGGTATTGAATCAACTACATTGTTTCCAGAAACTGCTATTTAGAGCAATGGTCAGGCACCAGAAGAAAACAGGAAGTAAGGAAGGAAACATATTTAACCTAGCATCTCTGGATACAAAGGACTGTGTTAAAGATTTGAAGACACTATTTCCTATAATCACAAGAGTCACTTTGTAGAGGAGGAAACTGAGATGAAGAGGGAATACTGCATATTGGGAGAATTCGACAGACCTGAGACCTTTGCTCTGCTTTTGTGACTTGTGTGACCTGGAACAAATCACTTCTATCCACTTAGTGTTTGTTTATTTAAAATGTGAGGATTAAACAGGTCCAAGGCAATAGTACAGCAGGTAGGGCATTTGCCTTGACGTGGCCAAGCCGGGTTCAATCCCTGGCACCCCATATTGTCCCCTGAGCCGCCAGGAGTGATCCCTGAGTGCAGAGCCAGGAAGAAAACCTGAGCACCAGTGGGTGTGGCCTCCAACCCCCCCCCCCCCAAATAAAAGCTACCTCCCTTCATATGTGTAAAGCACATATGACAATTTTCCAGAGGTACTAGTAGGAGGGATTATATTTTGCCTAAGGCCACCAATCTTATGTTCTAGAGGCAGGGTTTAAAAGCGGGTCTATCTCACCACAGAAACCTTGCAAACACTCTCAGCACACCCTACTGGCTCAGATTTCCAACACACATTTGTCAAAAACCCTTCCCACCTCTAGATCCCACTGCATGCAGTCAAAACCTATATTTTACCGAACAGTGCAAAAAACAAAATATTTATCAACAGCGCCAATGTATTCAATAATAATCTTTGATTGTAAGTGGTTAAAATATGTGATCAAATCTGTCCCCAACTGTCACTTCTATTTTCCCAGTCTTCTTTCCAAAAAGTATTTCCCAAAGAAATAAAAAATACTCCCAGAGAGAAAGAGAGAGAGAGAGAGAGAGAGAGAGAGAGAGAGAGAGAAGAAAAGTGCCTGCCATAGAGGCAGGCAGGGGATGGGGGTGGGTGGTGATGGGAGGGAACCTAGAGACACCGGTGCTGGGAAATGTACACTGGTGGAGGGATGGGTGCTGGAACACTGCATGACTGAAGTCCAATCATGAACCGCTTTGTAAGGATCTATCTCACAGTGATTCAATTAAAAAGTTAAAACTCTCTATACAACAAATGGGTTTTAAATGCTTGGTTTCATGAGATTTTTTTTGCCTAAAATGAACAAGTACATAGTCTTATGAATATATGAGTGAATATATATAAGCAAGCAAATTAAGTTTCCTAAGTTTCAAATTTTATCAACCCCAAGTGCTGAAAGTCTGGAGTCTCAGGAAACCCCACAACCATATTCAAACCTAAAGGCTCCAAGAATGAGTCAATAAATCAATAAATCAACTCTATGAGTTTGGAAAACCTGTATTACGAAAGGCCACCATCATAAGAATGGCCTGTTCAGTTCCGTTCAAGTGTCCACAGTTGATTTAACTGCATGGTAGACATGCAAATCTTCTGTTTATATTACTATGGAAAAATTGAATTAGTAGAAATTATCAAAATTCCAAGGCTAGGACTTACACTCCTTTGGGTCTTGACCCATGGTGTACAGTTACAAATTTAAATACCTCAAAATTACCAGGATGAGAAAACAAATCAGTAGTATTAACACCTATGGCAAAATAACTATTTTTATTTTAAAATTTTGTTTTATTTTGGGGCTACTGGCCCAAATATTCAGGGCTTACTCATGGCACTGAGATCAGGGATCACTCCTGACAGGGGTAAGTGTACCAGATGCTGTGTCAGGAATCAAGCTCCAGTCAGCTGTGCAAAGTGAGAGCCCTACCCACTGTACTATCTCCCAGCCCCTTTAATGCTCTTTAAGTGTCAAAATATTTTTTAATGGGGGCAAAAGTGGAGGGGAGAAGATACTGAAACCAGTGTGGGACCTTGGCCCCTGACATGAGCTGCACTAATTTCACACTATTACAACTTTGCTTACCACCAGCTTTATGAACAACCAAGAGATACTCTACATTTGTTTTTTTAAGCTCTTTTTTTAAAAAAGCTATTTTATATTCTCTTATGAGACATCAGCAAATGAAATTTAAGAGATGGAGTCTACTTCCCAAAAATATATGTATGCACAAAAATATATTCAGTATGTAAGACACATAACAAGAAGTGCTTCTGAAATTTAAATGTACTGAGAAAAAAATCTGGGGATGCTGATAATACCATTGCTTCAATGCATCTGGATGGGAAGCTTTTATTCAGTTACCAGATGGTGTCCAGTATACCTGGAATTGCAAGGCTACAAATTTGGGAGCAGAGAGGAAGTGGGGTTCTTCTTTTCCAAGAATCTCTTCTATGTAAATCCTAAAAATAATGGTAAATTACTAAATAGTTCTCTAACTGATTTTTTAAAGGGTGAGTTGTAAATTAGTTGACTGATTTCCAGTGACCAGGAGCAGAATTTGTATTAGATTGTGTGGAGGTGGCATATATTCCCAAAGGAATGACATGGACAAAAATAAATTGCAAGTAAGAGCAAGTCTTTGAAAATATCTAATAACACCAAGTCATTAACAACATCTCAACCCACTGGCTTTTTCTTAAACAGAGCAGTGGAGCTGCTTATGTCACTTTTCAGAGTATCCACACCGCCCCCCCACCCCCATTCCCAGCCCTGGAGAAAAACAAAGAGAAGCTGCTAATACCTTGGGCTTGTTGAGTCAGGTCACCAAATGAGACAGGAAATAAAAGAACCAGGGAGAACCTTATGGGAGACCTCTTTCTGGATTCTGGCCCTCTCAGATGCACTTCCTTACTACCCTGAAAGCCTTCAAGGAATCTAATTCAACATTTGGGCTGCAGTGGGATGTGGTAGAGTGAGCCTGGTCTCCACTGGAGCAGCTTTCTTGCTCTCATACGACACCTCCGTGACTGATGTTCAACATTTCACAGTGTTTCACACAAGTCTTTGGCAATGATGCATATCTCTTGGAATGTCTATATAAGTAATGAAATTTCTACTATTAAAATATATGCCAATTTACAGGTAAATTTTCCTTATAATTCTAAGGGTTATAAATACTCCCCAGACCTTATGTATGGACTCCTGAGAACTTCTTGTGTTCAGTACCTCTGCAGGTATCTCTTATTCCCTGAGCACTATAGTGCCAAGACCCAGGAGTGAAACTTCAAGGACTGGAAACACTCAATTCCTGAAGAATGCTTTACTGACTCCGTGACACAGAAAGGGGATTGAGAAAAATCTAATAAACATTTAGTTAAGCCAAAGCTTATCTTTCTGATAATCGGTCAATAGCAATTCAATTCCTATATTACTTAGAATTCCTGTGTAATTTGGGTGGTTGAGGATTGTAATCTGCAATGTTTTGAAATAGATCACAGATTACCATCTGGTTTCAGACTGAGGTACCTAGCACTGATAAAGGCAAGTTCCTTTTATAAAGAGAAAGTTGGGATCCAGAAAGACAGAATGGTGAAAAAATAAAAACCTGAGAGCCGGGCTGGGATACTCCCAACACAACACAAAAGATGGCCTGAATGTAACAAGCACAGTAAGGTTACTTGGCTGTGTGACAGTGGGATACACAAAGAAAAGGGCACTGAGAAATATTAAGACTAACCAAACACCTTTCGCCTACTGGGAGTTAAGACTCGGTCTCTCGCTCTCTGAATGAAAAAAAAAAAAAAAAAAGACTAACCAAACAGCACTTACTCCATCTACCTGATGAGATTACTGGTGCTTATGGCTTATTGCTGCCAACTCAATGCCACACTGGTCCTTCTATATTAGAAAAAAATAGCCAAGATATTATAACCAATAGATCTGAACATCATTAAAGGCAGAAATGGACTTGGCTTCCTTAAATCTGGCTAAAAGTCCCAGCAGAAACCCAAACCTTGTACTTTGCTGCTCCTAAACCATTCTTACCATGTCACTTAAAATTCTGGTATTTGGGCTCTCTCACTGCAGTGACTAGCAAATGAAACCAACCCAGATTTATTTAACAACTAGAGTGGTCATGATTGTACTTATAGGTGGGCTTCAACAAGAGTTACAGCAAAAATCAAGTCCAAGGCTGGGTGCTTGCTCAGATTGCAGACACAGTGTTAGAATCAATGGAGTATTTCCAAACTCCTGCCAATGTCAGGGAGCATAATTTTCCCCTGAAGCTCAGAGAGGAGCTGAGTCCTGAGTATGCAGAAAGGGTACCAGTGCTAATTTGACTATCTCCAGTTCATACTAACTGGTCATAGTCACCAGAATCTAGGCCTTTGGCAAAGGACCGTTTTCTGGAGTGTGAGAAAACAGGGTTAGTGAAGAGATAAGCAATTGGCAGCCCATCAGAAATGCTGACAGGAGAAATTTGGAACAAAGCAGAGGTAGGGTACAGCAGCTCAAAGCAGGTTCTTACACAGCCATCAAACATTTGGAAACTGCTATGGCTGGATAACTTTCAAACGCTGTTCACCTCATTTTTCCCAGTTAAAAAAAATTGTTCTCGCTGTGTCTAGATCTCGGTGGGACCTCTGGGACACAGAGAAGATGGCCCTAACTCCGGTTTCCAGCTGCAAGGACCAAAAAAACTCCAATTACAGGTCAGTAGCCTGGTGGGAGTGACTTTCAGAGCCTCGGCCACTAACATGGCTGCAAATTAATCTCCCTCTCTGTACCTTATAAGAACCATAAATTAGTTTCTTATGTGGACCTTTCACTAGGGCAGCCTGATTACCAAAACACATTAGGCAAATACTTCATTAACCCCTACCTCAAAAAATACTACACCAAAAACTCAATAGTAATGGTGAGCATGGAAGTCCAATCCACACGGATCACAAGAGTAAAGCAACACAGAAAAACACCAAAAACACATCAGACTTAGTGAGTGAAGAAGCTAGCCCAGAAACCCAAACAGCAATAGTGAGCAAGACAACCTCTCCAATAAGGAATATAGAAAGGAGCTATTAAGGATGCATAGGAGGCGAAAAGAAACAAGGGAATACACTGTCAATAAAATACAAGAGGACTTGAGAGCAGAAATGTGCAAAATGCAAACAAAATTAAAAACAGAAAATACAGATCTGAAAAACCTGGGAGGTGAATTGAAAATCTCAGTGGAAGGCCTCAGTAACAGAGTAACAGCTGCTGAGGACAGAATCAGTGAACTCCAAGATGAGGTGCAGGAAATCTCCAGACAACAGCAGAAAATGGAAAAGAGCCTCAAAATGAACCAACAGATGTCAAGAGAAAATCGGAATGAAGCCAAGAGGAATAACATAAGAATCACTGGAGTCCCAGAGGGACAGGAAGAAAACCCTGACGAAGAAGAAACTGTCAAAGACATCATTGCTGAGATGTTCCCAGAGCTAAAGAGCACATTCGACCAGATTCAGGAGGTCTGAAGGGTACCAGCTAGAAGAAATCCAAATGAAAATACTCCAAGACACATCCTGATCAGAATGATGAAAACCTTAGATAGAGACAAAATCCTGAAAGCAAGAAAATCAAAGAAAGAAATTGCCTATAAAGGAACTTCCTTTTTTTTTAATTTTATAACTGTTTATTAAATCACCATGTGGAAAGTTACAAAGTTCTCAGGTTTATGTCTGTTATACAATATTCAAACACCCATCCCTTCACCAGTGCCCATATTTCACCACCAAAAAACCCCAGTATACCCCCTGCCCCCACCCCCTACCCCCTACTGTATAACTAATGAATTTCACTTCATTTTCTCTTTACCTTGATTACATTCCATAATTCAACACAAAACTCACTATAGTTGTTGGAGTTTCCACCCAAGAGAGACAGACCTACTACCAAGGAAGCATTTGATAATTAGTTTTCCATTGCTGAGAATGAAGAGATATGTAGCCCCACTGCTACAAGTACATAACTCTTTTTTTTTCCTTTTTCCTTTTCCCTTTTTTTTTCCCCCTCATCCCCCTTCCGCGCCTCATAGTATGGTGTACACCACGCCGCGTCGGCCAGCGTGGGGCTTTTGCTTAGTTCACAGTCCAGAGAGGTGGCTGCTACATTAATAACCTTCAATATTTCAACAAAAACTTACTGTTATTATTTGGAGTTTCCCCCCCAAGTCAGACCTGTTCAGAAGGAACTGTTTCACATTGCTGACAATTATAAATGTTTTGGATTTCTGTATAAAATCCAGGGAAAATTCTGCCAGAAATCGCATAGCCCAGCTCACAGTCCCAGTGCATTGCTATAAGAAGTCTCTGGAGTCAAAGTCGTTAGGCGCAGAGGGTCCGCTTCACGCTCAGCGGCTGCGGATTTATCTGGGCTGAGGGCGTGCCAGTTACGCCCCCTTCTCATGAGTTCCTGGGAGCCCCAAGAGTAAAAACCGAATACCTCTGGGTTTGGAGTCTTAGAAGATGGCGCCTGCCACGTGGGTGCCGCCAACCCGCCATTTTCCGTGCAGGAAGACAGGGTGGGGAGGAAAAAAATCCACCCCCGGGCAGCACAGAGTTGTAGCCCAGTTCGCAGTCCCAGTGCATTGCTATTAGATGCTGGGCTGGATGCCCGAATGTGTTAGATCGCTGGAATCAAAGTCTTTAGGCGCAGAGGGTCCCTAAAGGAGCTTCCTTAAGATTTACAGCCAACTTATTTGATGAAACCCTCAGGTGCTAAAGACAGTGGTGGGATATAGTTTTAAAAAAAAACTCAATGAAATGAATGCCTCAACAAAAATACTTTACCCAGCTAGACTCTCATTCATAGCAGAAGGAACAACACACAGTTTCACAAACAACAACTCAGAACTTCATAGACTCAAAACCATGGTTACAAGAACAACTGAACATGCTACTTTAGAACAAAACAAGCCACTCAAATACACCAAACTTTGGCAGAAAGATGGACAAAACCCCATAACAATAATCTCTCTCAATGTCAATGGGCTAAACACACTAATTAAAAGACTCAGAGAGGCAGGATGGATCCGAAAACTGAACCCAGTATTCTGCTGCCTGCAAGAAACACATCTGAACAGTCAGAGCAAACAGACTCAAAGTCAAAGTCTGGAAAACAATTCTACAGGCAAACAACTCCCTCAGAAAACCTGGGGTGGCCATTCTGCTATCAGACCACATTGATTTCAGACTGAAGAAGGTCACAAGAGACAGCGAAGGTCATTTCTTATTGATCAAGAGATCTGTACATGAGGAAGAACTTACACTCCTAAATGTATATGCTCCTAATGAGGGACCAGAAAAATACTTAAAACTTATTCACAGACTTGAAGAAAGACATCAATAGCAACACAATACTAGTGGGAAATTTCAACACCCCCTTATCACCTCTCAATAGATCAACCAAACTCAAACTTAGCAAGGACATACTTTATATGAGGGAAGAAATGCAAGAAAGGGGCTTAGTAGATATATACAGGACACTCCAGCCTCAAAAAGCTGAATACACTTTTTGTTCTTTTCAAGTGTGCATGGGACATTCTCCAAGATAGACCACATGCTGGACCACAAAATTAAGAAGATAAAATTAAGAAGATAGAGATTGTTTCAATGATCTTCTCAGACCATGATGTGCTGAAAATAGAAGTGAATCACACGCACAAACAGAAAATAAAATCAAACACCTGGAAATTAAACAGCTCTCTACGGAACAACAAATGGCTTAGAAAGGAAATCAAGGAGGAAATCAAAAGATTCCTGGCAACAAACGAGAATTAAGACAAAAATTACCAGAACTTATGGGACACGGCAAAAGCTGTGTTAAGAGGAAAGTTTATAGCTCTACAAGCATTTCTTAGGAAGGAAAAGTGAACCCACATAAGTAACCTAACCACACAGCTTAAGATCTTGGAGAATAACCAAGAAATGGAACCCTACCCCAGCAGGAAGAGGAAGGAAATAATAAAACTCAAAGCAGAAATTAACGAGATGGAAGCCCAAAAACAATCCAAAATATCAATTAAAGCAAGAGCTGGTTCTTTGAGAAAATAAACGAGATCAATAAACCTCTAGCAAGACTCACAAAGAAAGGGAGATATAACTGAGACTTAAACCTGAAAGCTTTGTAACTTTCCACATGGTGATTCAATAAAATTAATAAAAAAAAAACAAAGAAAGGGAGAGAGAAAATCTTAATAAACAGAATTAGAACTGAAAAGGGGGACATCACAACAGAAACTACTGAAATGCAAAGGATCCTCAGAGATTACTTTGAGAAACTTTATGCCATGAACCAAGAAAACTTTGAGGAAATGGATAAATTCCTGGATTCCTATAGCCTTCCAAAGCGGAACCAAGAAGACCTGGAGAACCTGAACAGACCTACCACCTTCGAAGAAATTGAAATGGTAATAAAAAGTCTCCCCAAAACCCAAAGTCCTGGCCTTGATGGATTCACTAGTGAATCCTTCCAAATCTTTATAAAGGACTCACACCCAATACTTTTTTTCTTTTTTTTTTAATTTATTTTATTGAATCACCAAGTGGAAAGTTACAAACTTCTCAGGCTTATATCTCAGTTACACAATGCTCAAACACCCATCCCTTAACCAGTGCCCATATTCCACCACCAATATAAACAAAAACAAAAGCAAAAACAAAACAGACAAACAAACAAAAGAAAAAACAGTATACAGACCACCCCTCACCCCCCAACCCACCCCATAGGTGAGTGATAATTTCATGTCCTTTTCTCTTTACCTTGATTACATTCCAGATTTCAACACATAACTCACTATTGTTCTTAGAGTTTCAAAACAGACTCACTATTCTTGTTGGAATTTATCCCCTAAGAATACAGCTCTATTAATAGGGAAATATTTGATAATAAGTTTTCCATTGATGTGAATGAAGAGATAAAATGTCGCGCGGCCGCGGTAGCGCGGCCCCGACTGGGGCTGGCCCTGTATCCCGCGGCTGTTTCAAGTTCAAAGCACACATTTTTTTTTTTTTCCGCGCCAAAGTTCATACCTTCTCAACGGACCCACAAAATGTCGGACACCACGCCTTCTCCCGGAGGGGAGAGAGACCAAGAAGGAAGGTTATTTCCTCCGTTAGCCGGCGTGGGGCAAAAGCTTAGTTCACAGTCTCCATACATGGGTGCAAGCACTTGCTGGAACCCCAATTCCTAAAGCTGTCTCTGGTTCCCGCTTGTTCCACATCCACCGGCTCTGCAGGGGCATGGGCGCCCGGGCCGAAAACCCGGCCGGCCGGAGCCGAGCACCCAATACTTTTCAAGCTTTTCCAAGAAATTGAAGAATCAGAACACTTCCAAACAGTTTCTATAAAACAGATAACACTCTGATACCAAAAGCAGACAGAGATATCACAAAGAAAGAGAATTACAGGTTGAGATCCCCGATGAACACAGACACAAAGATCCTCAACAAAATCCTAGCAAACAGAATCCAACAACTCATCGAAAAGATCATACACCATAAACAAGTAGGATTCATCCTGGGGATACAAGGATGATTTAACATTCTCAAGTCAATCAACATAATCATCATATCAATAAGAGAAAAGAAAAAAACCATATGATCATATCCATAGATGCAAAGAAAGCATTTGACAAGATCCAGCACCCTTTTATGACGAAAACTCTCAGCAAAATGGGCACTGAAGGAATTTCCTCAATATCATCAAAGCCATCTACAAGTCCATTACAAGCACCATTCTCAATGGGGAGAAACTAAAAGCTCTCCCTCTAACTTTGGGGACAAGACAAGGTTGCCCACTCTTGCTATTCCTATTCAATACAGTACTGGAAGTTCTTGCCATAGCAGGTAGGAAAGAAAAAGATATCAAGGACCTACAGCTAGGAAAGGAAGAGGTCAAGTTCTATTTGTGGACGATATGATACTCTACTTTAGTAAATCCTAAAGACTCTACAAAAAATCAACTAGAAACAATAGCTTTGTATAGTAAAGTGAAAGGCTACAAAATCAACACCCAAAAGTCCATGGCTTTTCTATATACAAATAATGAAAGAGAAGAAAGAGGTATTAAAAAATCAATCCCGTTCACAATAGTGCCTCAGAAAATCAAGAACCTCGGATTCAGCTTAACTAAAGAAGTAAAGGACCTATACAGAGAAAATTACAAAACACTCTTTCAAGAAATAAGAGAGGACACTAGGAAATAGAGACACATCTCCTGCTCATGGGTAAGGAGGATTAGCATTATCAAAATGGCAATACTTCCCAAAGCACTATACAAATTTAACGTGGTCGCTATAAGGATACCCATGACATTTTTCAAATAAATAGACAAAACACTACTGAAATTCATATGGAACAATAACCCCCCACGAGTAGCTAGAGCAGTCCTTGGAGAAAAGAAGAGGAATGGCCTCACCTTCCCCAACTTCAAACTCTACTACAAAGCAGTAGTAATTAAAGCTGCATGGTATTGAACTAGAAACACACCCACAGATCAATGGAACAGAGTTGAATATCCTGTCACAGACTCTCAAATCTCACTTAATCTTTGATAAAGGAGCAAAAAGTGTGAAGTGGAACAAGGAAAGCCCCTTCAACAAGTGGTGCTGGAAAAACTGGACAGCTACCTCCCAAAAAATGAATTCTGACCTCTGTCTAATGCCAGGCACAAAAGTCAGATCAAAGTGGATTAAAGACCTCAATATCAGACCTGAATCCACAAAGTACATGGAGGAGAATATAGGCAGAACCCTCCATGACATTGAAGCTAAAAGCATCTCTAAAGATGAAACACCACTGACCATGCAAAAAACAAACCTAATAAAATGGGACTACATTAAACAAAGAAGCTTCCCAATACCGATCTGATAAGGGGTTAATATCCAGGATATACAGGACGCTAATTGAATTGTACAGGAAAAAAACCTTCAAACCCATTAAAAATGGGGAGAAAAAATGAACAGAAGCATTCTCAAAAAAGAAACACAAATGGCCCAAGGGAACATAAAAAAATGTTCTACATCACTAATCATCAGGGAAAAGCTAATAAAAACAACAATAAGGTATCATCTCACACCACAGAGACTGGCACACATCAAAAAGAACAAGAACAACCAGTGCTGGTGCGGAAGCAGGGAGAAAGGGACTCTTTTCCATTGTTGGTGGGAATGCTGACTGGTCCAGCCTTTTTGGAATACAATATAGGCATTTCTTCAAAAACTAGAAATTGAGCTCCCATATGACCCCACAATACCACTTCTGCTAATATATCCCAAGGCTTAAAAAAAGCACAGTAGAAATAACATCTGCACCTGTATGTTCATTGCAGCACTGTTCACAAGTCAGAATCTGGAAACAACCCGATTGCCCGAGAACAGGTGACTGGTTAAAAAATCTTTGGTACATCTATACAATGGAATACTAACAGCTGTTAGGGAAGACGAAGTTATGAAGTTTGTTTCTAAGTGGATGGTCACAGAGAGTATCATGCTATGTGAAATGAGTCAGAAAGAAAGGGACAGACATAGAAGGACTGCACTCATTTGTGGTATATGAAATATCATCATATGAGACTAACACCCAAGGACAATGCGTGGGTATACTTCAGACATTGGTGGTGGAAAATGTGCACTGGTGGAGCGATGGATGTTCGGTCATTGTTATGACTGAAACTCAAACATGAAAGCTTTGTAACTGTATCTCACAGTGATTAGATTTTTAAAAATTGCTCTCTCCTTTCCGCCATCAATATAACGGAAGTTTTACAGAGAAATTCTCAAATGGCATGACTATGAAAGTTAAACACACATACCACACACATTCTAAAGTACAACTTATGTATGGCCCTCTATCAGGGAAAAGTATAACAACCCACACAAATATAGTTCCTCCCCTCAGTGCCTTATGAGCTAAGTCACAACTTGGACTAAAGTCTCCTTGGACTAAAACACTTTCCACCATCTATGTGATGCTGTGAGGACCTAGAGTGGTATTTACTTATCCATTAAATATATTTCCTGGGGTCGTAGTGAAATACAATAGGTATTATTCCTTGCTTTAATACACTTGCTTTGCCCAGGGCTGACCCGGGTTCAATCACCAGCATCCTACATGGTCCCCTGAGCCCATAAGAAGTGATTTCTGAGTGCTGAGCCACAGTAACCTCTAGCACCACCAGGTGCAGCCCCCCCCCCCAAAAAAAACAACAAATGGTTCTGCAATGTTTTTGGTACAATTAAGAGAATGTGCTTTTTTTCTGAGAAATAAACCTGATCTTAAGTATTTCTAATCACAAATAAATACAATAAGATTTGTAATTATTCCCAGAAACTGCTTGCAGCCATGTCTCTAGGCTGTGAACTAAGCCACTGCCCCCATGCTGGCCGAGGAGGGGAAATATCCTTCTCTCTCAGTTTTTTTTTCCCTTGTCGGGGAGAAGCGGCGTGATGTCCGCCATATTATGAGAACTATAAGCAGGTACAAACTTGGCGCGGGAAGGAGAAAAAAAAGAGTTATGTACTTGGAACAGCGGGACGCTTGGGCAGTCTCGGGCCAGGGCCGATACTGGCTCGTGCTCCGCCCAGACTCGACCCGGGTGGCCACACTTTGGTGCGGCCGCTTTGCAGCTGATTGACCACGATCTGGAGGCCAGCTAGACTACTTTTGGTCCCAGAAACTGCTTGCAGCCATGTCCCTAGACTGTGAACTAAGCCATTGCCCCATATTGCCCCAGGAAGGGAAATGATACAATTTCTAATATAAATCTCCCTGGACTTAATTACTAAAATACTAAAATACAGAAATCCTAAACTGCACAGACGTCATATCTCTTCATTCTCAGCAATGGAAAACTAATTACCAAATGCTTCATTGTCAGTAGGGCTGTTTTTTTGGGGGGTGAACTCCAACAACAATAGTGAGTTTTGTGTTGAAATATGGAATGTAATCAAGGTAAAGAGAAAATGAAGTGAAGTTTATCAGTTACGCAGGTGGGGGTGGGGTGGAGGGTGGGGGTGGGAGATATACTGGGGTTTTTGGTGGTGGAATATGGGCACTGGTGAAGGGACGGGTGTTTGAGCATTGTATAACTGTGACATAAGCCTGAGAACTTTATAACTTTCCACATGGTGATTCAATAAAATAAATAATTAAAATTTTTTTAAAAATTGTAATTATTAAGGGTCCCCTAAACACCTGGCACTTATCTTTGAAAAGGCAATATACAACAAGAAGCTATTGTTTCTTTCACACTCAGTAACATCCCCTCTCTGTCCCAGAGAAGGGGCGGGGGTGGGGAGGTCACACAGTCTTCCCGCTGGGACTTGCTCATTTAATAACGATGTCAGAAAGGAATAGATAATTAAAAAATTTCTTTTGCAAATGAAAAGGCAGAACTGATGCTTACCAGGATTGTGAAACTCCAACATCCATATATCAAACAACCTAACCTCCTTCAGATTTTTTCCCTTAAAGTGCCATAAGGACTTTCCATGGGTGCCATGGAAGACACAGTTGGTGCTCTATAAAATTCTGTCTGGAACACCCAGAAGTGCCAACAGGCTACTGCTGGTAAGGAAGCCTGTTCCTGATTCTCACCAAATGAGAAAACCCTTCCTAATCACTGGGAGGGTAGAAGCTATTAAATGTGTCCATGTTCACTGGCATTTCAGTTTTATACATCAATAAAGAGAGCACTAAGGTTACAAAGCTTATTTTTCCATATGCCCCCTTAACCACACACAAAAAAACATAACCAGGCTTTTAGTCATTTTAAAATTTTTGAAAAGTAGAGCCAGGGCTGGGTATGTAACTCAGTAGTAAAGCACATGTTTTGCTTGTATCTGGCGCTGTTTTTGGTCCCCACCTTCAAATATTAAGTTTTTAAGTGGGAAGAATTTAATCTCTTAATAAAAGACACTATAGTTATGAAACTATCTTCCCAGAGGCCTTATTGCTTCTCTTTTCACTGCAGACAAATGGCAGCATCACTAAAGACCAGTAGTGGTTGCAAATGGGTACATGGGACTCTTCAGAGTAAGCAACAGTCTCACTCCTGCTACTCTGAGTGGCCTTCCAGACCCTGTGGCCAGTCCCTGCACAGAGCTGTGTGGTCACACTAGGCACTGCACTGGAAGCTTTGCTTCTCTGGACATCCATTCTCATCCACAGCATGAGGGGTTTCTCCCTCCCTCGACTTCAGTGAATTATCAACAAACAATTCCAGGCTTCTCTTCCTCACAAAGGCAATCCCCACCTGTTCTCTCACCCTAGGAACACGTGCCCTGTGTCTTGAAAGCTTGAGAAGAGAGAATACCATTACCATTCATATTTCTACCAGGACTTCCTTGACTCTAAGGGACCAACACCTGCAAAATGTTTATCAATTAGTGTTGACTACAGCAAGATAGAAAGAGGACATAACTCAGAAAGGAGAAAATACCTTGGACCTTGTTTTGGAAACTCTCCAGTTGGCCTCAGGCCTCAGGCCCTTCTAGGCCCTAAACCATACCTGGACTGAGAGATATGCGGAGCTAAGTATCATTGAAGGGCTGTGTCAACATTTATAAGAAACTCCCCAAAGACTTTATCATCTTCACAGGATGTCTGTGGCCAGCCTCTGCTTCAACCAGGGTCTCTGGCTGGGATGACTTTGCAGTCAGTGCCTCTCAGTAGGGGTAGGAGGTTGGCAAAAGCTGAAGTCTGGTTGTGAAGACAGAAGGCTTTGATGACAAAAGTCATCTGTACCTATTTTAAAGTCTCAAATGTCATTAAATTCTAACCATCTCTTCCAAAACTCATTTAAAGAGCATCCAGGGTTTTATCATTTTATCTCTCAAACTTTGATTCTGTTCAATCTTTCATCCTCTGATCCATCTTCCTTTGTGAGCTCCCTGGAAGGATCTGTTGATCCTTCAGAGCTCACAGTACATGTAATAACACCCATAGGCTACAGTCCACCACTACAGTGGGTCCATACAGCACTGTGCATATGTCCATATATCCCTAGTGCCTGGACGGCTCTTGGCTTTTCTGCTCCTGACTACTTCTGCTCAGGCAAGAGACTTCATCAATAAAAATGTCCCACAGAATGGGCACTGTTGAAGGGATGGGTACTTGAACATTGTTTGACTAAAACACAATCATGAAAGTCTGTAAGTCTGTAAAGTATCTCATGATGATTCACTGTCACTGTTACTGTCATCCCATTGCTCATCAATTTGCTCAAGTGGGCACCAGTAACATCTCCATGTGAGACTTGTTACTGTTTCTGGCATATGGAATACACCAGAGGTAGCTTGCCAGGCTCTGCCATGTGGACAAGCTACTCTTGGTAGCTTGCTGGGCTCTCCGAGAGGGGCAGAGGAATCAAACTTGGGTCGGCCGCATGCAAGGCGAATGCCCTACCCTCTGTGCTATCGTTCCAGCCCACAATGATTCATTAAAATAATTTTTAAAAATTAAAAATATTAATTTTTTTAAATGTCCCACAAATCCCTGACTGTTCCCCATTTCCCACCTCTCCCTGGCTCTCTCTTCCACTCTGTTTCCTTCTCCACTCCTCTCTAAAAGTTCCTTACTTCTACTCTCCATGCTACATCCCTCATCAGATTCTCCATCGAGGACTTATAAAGACTGTTTAAGAAACAGATGCTGGTGACTTCAGAGCCAATGCATGTGCGGGACACCCAAAGAGTTCATATACTGACATAGTGTCCCTATCCTATTTATCTTGAGTTAGAAACCTTCCAAGGATCCTCTGAGATGTCACATGAATGATGAGGACAACAGACAGGAGGAATGTACAAAACCCAGGATGCACCTGAGTCACCAATAGATCATATGTATCTCTATCCTTTAAACTGGAAGAATCTACCCAGGGACCACTGGAGGGTCCAAACGATTCATGTGAAAGGCACTTGGTGAATGCGAAGTAAGTAAATCTGAAGGTAAGCTTAAAATTTCACACACCTATGGGCGACTTCTAGGACTTGAGTATCACAGCCAGGATACCTATTATGACTAAAGCCAAGGAAAGTGGTGGCTATAAGTGGTAAGTACAAGAGGGCCAGCAGGGAGGTAGTTTGATTTTGTCTAATGCTAAATTTAAGCTCTCTGTGGATTCCAGATCACATTATGAACCCAGATCTACTACAAGCAAGGCAGTGCCCATCCCGCTGTACACTCTCCAGCCCCTGAAGACAAATTTTTAACTAACAAACTAATCCAAGCAACAGAGGGGACTTAGTATTAAATTCATTCCTAAGAAAAATGCTTTAAATTTAATGACTCAAAGATGTCTCTGTCATATAAATAGCTCTTTTGAAGGGTAAACCTTTATTTTTTCAAAATCTCTTCCAGGAAACATGGATACATAAATATGCAAAAATCCATGAGCTGTGACTTAAGATTGTGGACTTTTCTGTAGGCATGTTATAGCTAAAACACAGAAAGAAGTTAGAACTTCTTGTGAAAGATTAGTAGCTTCTTAGCTTCAGAGTCAAATGACATTTTTCTTATGTGACCTGTGTCTGTAGACCTGAACCACAGATGTTGCTGGGACAAAACAAGCTCAAAAGCTGGATTTTATACACATATTAAGACATGGAGCTGATTCTAGAGGTAGCATCCCCAGTGTGCACACAAGGCTCCTATGAGCAGGAATCACTGTTGCCCCCAAAATTCTTCCCAGGGAAGAGCTGCACACTTCTGAGGCAAATGTCCCCATCTATGGATCCCCTTCAAGTATAAAATGGCACATTTAGTCTGAGAGACATCAAAAGATCAGTGACATAGAGCAGAGACCAATTTCTTTGTTACCCTAGGCCCACCATCCCTGCCTTGCTCACTTATCTTTCATGTCTTGTTATAATATGGTTGCTAGAGATATTTAGTGAAGTACCATAGATTTGGAGGCTTAAACAACATTTATTATTGCTCAGTTTTGGAAGCTAGAAGTCCAAGGTCATCATGCCTCTAAAAAATCAAGAAGATAGAAATAGTATCAACTATATTTTCAGATCATAATGCACTGAAAACAAAAGTTAATCACACACAGAAACAGACCGTTTTTTTTTAATTACTATGGGATACACAATTACAAAACTTTTGTGATCAGATTTCAGTCATACAATGAATAAAAGTGGAAATAGTGGACGTCCTTGCCTTATGCCTGTTCTGAAAGGGACTGCATTAGTTTTTTTCATCATTGAGAATGATACTGGTTTTAAATTTCTTATATGTGGCTATTAGTATTCTGAGGAAGGTTGCTTTCATCCCTGTTTTGTTGAGGTGTTTGTTTTTGTTTGTTTGTTTATCATGGAGTTGGAAGTTGTCAAAAAAGTTTTCTCTGCATTGATCGAATGATATAATATTTTCTCTTTCCTTTTATTAATGTGGTATATTATTAATGTTAATTGATTTGTGTGCATTAAACTCTCCTGAATCCCCAGGATGAGCCCCAGTTGATATATTATATAATCTTCTTGATATGCTGTAGGATTCAATTTGCTAAGATCTTGTTAAAGATTTTTGCATCAATTTTCATCAGGGAAATTTGTCTAGGATTGTCTTTTTCGTTAGTATATCTGTCAGCTTGGGGATAAGCATAACATTGGTTTCACAGAAATGGTTAGGAAGGATTCCTGTGTCAGTATTTCATATGAGCTTGAAGTGTACAGTTAATAAGTTTTTTATGATGAATCGGTAAAAACTGAGCATTCCCTGAATACTCTGAATACCCTGAATACATGAGGGACCTCTCATGACAGTACTAATTACACAACTAGTACTAATTATACAATTATTTGAGGACCTCTATCTTTATCCCTTAGTCTGTGCTGTTCGAGAGCTAGAGTCATTGACTTCTCAAGTTCCAGTCTCTAACAAAGTTCTTGGTTCGTATAAATCATTCTAATGAATAAAACACTTTATTCATTAGAATAAAAAGAAAGAAAAGTTTACACTTAAAAATAAATCCCACAATGGGAGATGCACACCGAAAGTAGATAATGGACCAAACATGATGACCTCTCAGTGTCTGTGTTGCAGGCTATAATGCCCAAAAGTAAAGAGAGAGTATGGGGAATATTGTCTGACATGGAGGCAGGGGGAGGGTGGGAAAGGGGGGGTATACCCGGGATATTGGTGGTGGGGAATGTGCACTGGTGGAGGGATGGGTGTTTGATCATTGTGAGATTGTAACCCAAACATGAAAGCTTGTGACTATCTCACGGTGATTCAATAAAATTTTAAAAATTTTAAAAAATCCCACAAAAACCTTTCAGGGCAGGGGGTGGGGGGAGATGTCAAAGCAATAGTACAGCCACTTGCTTTGTATGTGGCCGACCCATTTTCAATTACTGGTCCCCGAAATGGTGCCCTAAGCCCTCCAGGAATGATTCCTGAGCACCACGAGGAAGTGACCCAAAACTCAAGATAAAAAACAAAAATACTTTATTTTGGGTAGTTGACCTGCTTCAGTTTCCCAGGCCATTTAATTTTTTATTAAAACTTTTTTGGTGGAGGACGGGGAGCAGATCCAGTGATGCTTAGGGGTTACTCCTGCCTCTGCAGCCTCTGCACTCAGGACTTACTCTAGGAGGTGCATGGGAACCTTCAAATGCCAGGGGTCGAACCCAGGTGGTTTCATGCAAGACAACACCAGTCCTTCTATTGCAACTAACTCTTGAGATAACTGCTCAAATGGTAGAACAAGTGTCTGGCATGTGCAAGGCTCTGAATTTGATCAGTCAGCACCACATGCTCCCTAAAGGGTACTGGGCAATCGATCCTGATTTCCACAAGCAATGAGATAGGATCTGTCAGGAGTGGCTCTAATTTAGGGGGAAAAAAGTGGGCTAAGATTCAGGAGGGGGTAATGAGAAATGGGGTGCCTACCAGGTTCAATTCCTCTTTCCCCGTAATACTAATTGTCACAGTCTCCAGACTTAAACCATAAACTGGTGAGTTCTCTCCCCTCTCCTTTATCCTCTCCCCTCTCTCCTCTCCCTCCTCCCCTCCTTCACATGTGGGATATAAAGAAAACAGAGTAAGGAAATAACAAATTCCCAAAAGAAACAGAAACTGAAAACTGGTCTTTAGTAGGACACGTATAGTTACCATAGGAGAGATGGGGGAGCAGAACCAGGACACAGGGGGCAGGGGCACTGATGGAGGGAATCTTACACTCTGATGGAGGGTGTGGTGTTAGAATATTTTATGCACGAAATTCTGGCATATCAATATTGTAAGTCACAATGAATAAAAAAAAATTTGTAAAAAGCAGGCATGGGATGAAGGTGGAGATCAGGGGTTTACTGTCTCCCAATTTAAATCTTCCATATGCTCTACCTGGTGACCCAAAAGACAAATTCCTAGAATTAGGATGCTGATAGGAAAAGTCATCTCTCAGAATGATGGAGAGTCTCTTTCCAAACCAAATCAACTTGATCTTTAAAGAATATTCTATATTTTATCAGAATCCTGTTTTATATAAAGTAAATTACACAATGGAAAAGAAGTCCCTTGATGAGACCCATAAATCTCTTTCTTGCACTCCCTAAGTAAATGTGCTGTAGAAATATGGGTACCAAATAAAATGTCCCATAAGTGACAGATGAAATTCTTTTGTTCAATTTTATTGGATCACCATGAGTTACAAAGTTAACAACTTATTCATGATTGAGTTTCAGGCATACAATGTTCTAACACCAGTCCCTTCACCAGTGTCTTCTTCCCTCCAGCTATGTCCCCAGTTACCCACCCATGTCCCAAACTACCTCCGTGGTACACACTTTGTATCTCCTTTCAGCAATTCATTCTCCTCCAGAGTGACCACTTCCCCCACAAATGTATTGTGCCCTTCCCTGACTGTTGCCTTTGGGCATTTTTTATTTCCTTACACAGCCAACCCGGGTTTGATTCCTCCGCCCCTCTCGAAGAGCCTGGCAAGCTACCGAGAGTATCTCGCCCGCACGGCAGAGCCTGGCAAGCTACCCATGTCATATTTGATATGCCAAAAACACTAACAGCAAATCTCACAATGGAGATGTTACTGGTCCCCACTCAAGCAAATTGATGAGCAATGGGATGTCAGTGATACAGTGATACATATTTTTCATAAGCCAAATATGAAAGAGATCATCCTGTGTCTGTCCCTCTCTTCTGACTGAAGTTATCAGCTTGATACTTTCCAGATCCATCCATGTAGCAATAAATTGTATGGATTCATCTTTTCTTAAGGCCAAGTAGTATTCCACTGTTTAGATGTACCATAGCTTCTTTATCCAGTCATCTACTTGTAGACAGTTGGGTTGTTTCCATATTTTTACTGTTGTGAATAGTGTTGCAATGAACACAGGAGTGCAGATGTCTTTTCTTTTTGGCACTGTGTTTTGGGACCAATTAAAGTTTTTCTATCCTTATAGGCGGGGCCTATTGATTTCTCCCACCCAAATAGAAGTGTGCAGCTCCGACATGGCTGGTGCTGATTGGCGGGGGGTGGGGGGGCAGGTCGTCATGGCAACCAGGGATTTATCTGAGGTTAATGGGTGCCCCACCATGGCTCCACATGAAATTCTTGTTGGTGCTTCTTAGCACAGCCCTAGATACAGATTTTAGGTGAAGGCAATATTCCAGAAGCAAATCTATATTCAGTGTTTGCTCTGTGAAGAACATGTAGGCCATCCAGTTCTTCCTGGAGAGCTTCCAAAGGAGATGTGAAAACATATATTCAGGTCTCCTAGAATAGTCACAGAAATTGAACATTTTTTAAGCAGTTTCACTTTCATGAGAATGGATTAAATTTATTATTATGTACAATATGGCCTAAGATGCAACCTTGATGCAAATAACCTAACAAGAAATACTGGCACACTGCATAAACCACCTAATTTGTCTGTCTTTGGGCAGCAGGATCGCTGGTAGGCTTTTATGAGCCAATAGATAGTGGAAAGGGTGCTTTGAGAATGGAAAGGGAGCTATTTCTTGTGTAAGACCTGAGTATGACTGAGGCAGCACCTTTGGGAGATGCAGTGTGCAGACGGGCAACCAGAGCTGTGTCTGTGTACAAAGCCCTAGTCACCTCCTCAAGCCTTTCTGAGAAAACTAAAGAGAGCTGCAGAGCCTCGATCCTCCCCACCAAAGATTATCTGCCATATCCCTGAATTTAGGGCTGGAGCAATAGCACAGCAGTTGGGCTTTCACCTTTCACGAGGCCAACCCGTGTTGGATTCCTCATTCCTCCGCCCCTCTCGGAGAGCCCGGCAAGCTACTGAGAGTATGGAGCCCACACAGCAGAGCCTGGCAAGCTACCCGTGCGTTTTGGATATACCAAAAACAGTAACAATAAGTCTCTCAATGAGAGACATTACTGGTGCCCACTCGAACAAAATCCCTGAATTTACTGATGTCTTCAATATCTTCTATTTCTTCTGTCATATTTCTTGAAGACAATGAAGTCAATTAACGTCAGACAAACCATGTAATTTACACTTGCTAATATTTATCTAAAAGCATTTTTTTGTTTTTTGCTTTTTTTTATTGAATCACCATGAGATACAGTTACAAAGCTGTAATGTAATACAAATGTTTGAGTTTCAGTCATACAATGATCGAACACCCATCCCTTCACCAGTGCCTATTTTCCACCACGGATGTCCCAAATATCCCTCCCAGCCCTCCCCCTGCCTCTGTGGCAGACAATTTCCCCCATACTCTCTCTCTACTTTGGGGCTTTATGGTTTGCTTGAATTTTCCCACCACCATTCAAGCCTGCCTGCCAGGGGCAGATAAAAGCATCCTCTTTCAATTTTAAAGAAAAGCTGTCTTAATTTAGTTGTCTCCAATTACCAAATGGGTTGTATTCCATCAGACTCCACAAGAATTTTGCATACATGCCTCCTAAAATCTTATAAATTGTGATCCAGTATCCCAGTCAGCCCCATGATGCTCAGGATGCCAGGAGTAATTCTTGGCTCTGCAACCAAGAATTACTCCTGGCAGTACTCAAGAAACCATATGGGGTGCTGGGGATCAAACCCAGTTAGTCGAGTGCAAGGCAAATGCTCTACCCACTGTACTATCACTCCAGACCCTGCAGGTAACCTTTTATGTAAATCTGGGCTGAAGGTTAATTACTCACAGAACATTTGTACCATTATCTAGCATGCCCTACTAACTCAGCTAGGAGTTTCTAGAGAAACTATTAAAGCTATTACTGGTTCTCCACTTAACCCCAAAGTAGAAGTTCAGCTATTCAAGACTATTCTCTCAATGGCTCCTCCATTTTCTCTTTCTTCCCAGTAAAATCTTCCCTTATCTCTTATTGTAGATACAGATATCATTCCTCTCTGGTTCTTCTGAAGGAATGCACTGCTCAACTTTGTCATGGTAGCTTTTCGGAGACTTTGAAACATCAGAATTGTTTTCACCTGTTGAATTTCTTTCCATCATCTCAAAGAAGTTGGTATGAAAGAAATGTAACCACAGCTCATGGAAGCCTCAGTTACCTGATGCTAGTCAGGCTTTCTTCTTTTCTTTTCCTTTTGTTTTCTTTTAATTGTTTTATCTAGGCACTGTGATTTACAAAGTTATTCATAGCTGAATTTCAGGTATACAATTTTCCAACACGTATCATGTCACCAATGTCAATTTCCTTCCACCAATGTCTTCCCATTTACCTATTGCCCCCAGCCTACCTCCTTGACAGGCACATTTTAAAGTTTGATTATTGTAGTTTGGATCTCATGCTTTCAGTTTTGATGGTTGTATGATTCATATATATATGTATACATATATATACATATATATATATAATCATAGCAGCTCTTCACTAGTGTACCAGGAATTCCTGCCCCTGCCTTTACTCTTCACCTGCCTCTTCTTACTTTCCCATCTTCAGTTTCTTAACTTCCCTGTCCTTAATTCTATAGTCCAGGTTCCAGATAATCTAGGTATTTCCCCCATCGGTCCCATGTTTTCCATTGTCCTATTATTCTATATACCACAGATAAATGAGTTCATCTGGTTATTTGCCTTCCTTTTTCTGACTTACTGCACTCAACATGATATTTTCCAGGTCCATCCAATTGCAGTGAACTGCATAATTTTATATTTCCTTGCAGCTGTGTCATGTTCCATTCATTATCCACCTAGGTTGATTACATATCCTGGATATAGTACTAAGTGCTGCAATAAATAATGGTGTGCATATATGTCCTTTTTAATGAATGTTTTTTGTGTGTGTACTTGGGGTATATATCTAAAAGTGGAATTGCTGGATAGTAACGCTCTTCTGACTTTCTTGAGACACTTCCATACTGTTTTCCCCAAGGATTGAATCAGAAAACATTCCCACCAGTAGTGAATGAATTACTTTTCTCCACTTCCCCTCCAACTCAGACTGTTTCCAGATTTTTTGAATGTGCCATTCTCATATCTGTGAGATGATATCTCATTGTAGCCTTGACTTGAATTTCCCTGACGATGAGTTATGATGAGCATGTTTTTAATGCCTATTGACCATCCATCTGCCCTCTTCAGAGAAGTTTCTGCCCAATTCCTCACCCTATTTTTGATAGGGTTTTTGGATTTTGTTGTTTTGTTGTTCATCTTTGTGAGTTCTTAAAAAATCTTGAATATTAAACCTTTATCTTATGTTCTGAGTGGGACTACTTTTTTCTATTCAGTTTTAATTTTAGCCTGTGGGATTGGTTGGTTTTTTTTTTTTTGGGGGGGGGAGAATTTATTTTGGGTATTTCTGCCACCGAGAAACTCTTTAATTTGATGTAGTTCCATTTGTTTGTTTTTGTTTCTGGTTTTTGTTGGTATTTTTTTTTTTTTGGCCAATGGTATTGACTGTGTCACTGAAAACCTCCTTGAGGTCCAAATTCTGTTTTGCCAATATTTTCCTCAATGTACTATATGTGTTCTTTCTGATCCTAAGTGCTTGATTCACTCTGAATTGACTTTTGTGTTTGATGTGAGATATGGATCCAGCTTTGTCTTTTTACGTATCATTATCCAGTTTTCCCAGCACTATTTATTGAAGAGGTTGAATTTGCTCCACTTCGTGCACCTGGTTCCCTTGTCAAAAATCAGTTGGGTACTTGATTCTAACCCACTGGTCAGTCTTTCCTTATCCCAGTACCAAGCTATTTTTTATCACTATACCTTTATCATACAGTTTCAGATTGGGTAGTGAGGTATTTCCCATGTTTGTGTTTCTCAGTATGGCTTTGGCTATCTGAGGTGTTTTATGAAAACAACTCTATGCTAATACCCAAAAAAAGATAGAAACTACAAGAAAAGAAAAATTCAGACCAGTTTCCCTGATAAACACCAATGCAGGGGCTGGAGTGATAGCACAGCGGGTAGGGCATTTGCCTTGCACGCGGCCGACCCGGGTTCTAATCCCAGCATCCCATATGGTCCCCTGAGCACCACCAGGGGTAATTCCTGAGTGAAGAGCCAGGAGTAACCCCTGTGCACCGCCGGGTGTGACCCAAAAACCAAAAAAAAAAAAAACCACCAATGCAAAAAACCTCAACAAAGTTCTAGTTAAACAAATCCCAATAGTATATTTTAAAAAATCATATACTACTAGCAAGTAGTATACATCCTGGACATGCAAGGATGGTTTAATGTGTGAAAATCAATTAACAGACCACCCTACATTAATATAAGGAAAGATAAAATAATGTGCTTATATCAACTGATGTAGAGAAGGCTTTTGATAAGATTCAGCATCCATTAATGATTAAAAAAAAAACTTCAATAAAATAGGGGTGGTAGGAGACTTACTTAAGATAGTAGTCACCATCTATAACAAAGCTAAAGTCTGTATAATTCTTAATAGTGAAAAACTGAAAGCATCTTCTCTGAGATTAGGGGGTCCACTGTCCCCACTTTCATTCAATACAGTTTTAGAAATCCAAGAAACAGCAACCAAGTAATATAAAAAAAATCAAAAGATACAAATAGGAAAGGAAGAAGTCAAACTATAACTATCTGGGGATGACCTGATAATATACATTAAAAACCCTGAAGAGTCCACTAAAAGGATCTGAGTAACAATAAACCAATACAGCAAAGTAGCCTGCTACAAAGTAAACACACAAAAATCTGTCACATACCTATATATAGATAATGAATCAGAAAAGAAAGATCTACAGAAAAGAAAGATCTGAAAAATGTCTACTCATTCAAAATAGTATCTAAAAACATCAAGTACTTCAAAATCAATTTAATAAAAGATGTGAAGGGTCTATTCCTTGAAAATTATACGTCACTTAAGAGATTTTTAAAAATCTTTTTTAAACTTATTTATTTTTATTGAATCACAGTAATATACACATTTACAAAGTTGTTCATGACTGGATTTCAGTCACATAATGTTCCAACACCCATCCCTTCACCAGTGTACTTTGTCCACCATCAATGGTCCCATGGTCCCAGTTTTCCTCCCCCACCACCACCACTATGACAGGCACCTCTCCCTCCCTCCCGCCCTCTTTCCCTCCCTCTCTTTCCTTCTCCTTCTCTCTCCTTTTGGGCCTTAAGGCTTGCAATGCAGATAATGATAGGTTATGAGGTATATCTCTTTACCTTTACCTACTTTCAACACTCAGTTCCTGTCCAAAATGATCATTTCAAACAATTATTGTCATACTGGTCCCTTCTCTATCCTAACTGCCCTTCACCCCACACACACTCTCACGGCAAGCTTCCAACCACTGACCAGTCCTCCTGGACCCTGTTTACCCTAGTCTATATATATCTGTATAAACATACATATATATTTATATACACAAACATATACATATATCACTCTATACCTATCCCTCTCCTTCTGACTCATTTCACCCATCAATATACTCTCCATATACATCAATTTACAAGCAAATTTCATGACTGACTGCATAATATTCCACTGTGTAGATGCACCATAGTTTCTTTATCCAGTCATCTCTTCTTGGGCACTCTGGCTGTTTCCAGATACTGGCTATGTAATAAATAGTCCTGCAAAGAACATACAAGTGCAGATGGTCTTTCTGCTGTGTGTTTTGGGCCTCCAGTTATATTCCCAGATATTGTGGGTTAAATGGGAGCTCAATTTCTAGTTTTTTGGGAAATGTCCGTATTGTTTTCCAAAAAGACTGGACCAGTCAGCATTCCAACCAGAAATGAGTTAGAGTTCCTTTCTCCCTGCATCTGCCCCAGCATTGGTTGTTCTTATTCTTTTGAATATGTGCCATTCTCTGTGGTATAAGATGATATCTCATAGTTGTTTGGATTTGCATCTGCCTGATTAATGATGTAGAGCATTTTTTCATGTGCCTTTTGGCTATTTGAATTTCTTTGTGGAAGTTTCTGCTCATTTCTTCTCCCCATTTTTTTAAAGATTTCATTATTGAATCACTGTGAGATGAATCTTGAGAAAGCTGTTTATCACGAATAACGAATCACGAAGTCCCGTTGATCATCAAGTTGCTCAAGTGGTCTCAGTAACCTCTACATTCGTCCTATCCCTGAGATTTTAAAAGCCTCTCTCTTCTCGGCCTTCCTAATGATGCTGCATTGGAGGCTCTTTCAGGGTCAGGGGAATGAGATTCAGCTGGTTATTGGCTTTGGCATATAGATACACTATGGGAAGCTTATGAGGCTGTCCCATGTGGGCAGGAAGCTCTCAGTAGCTTGCAAGTTTCTCCCAGAAGGAAAAGTAGGTTATAAGATATCTTAAAAGCTTCTGAGAGCTTGCTTTTAAGTCTCTGGATGTTGGCTGTTGATGGGATTACACACACCTGGGTTCTTCTGCCAGTACCTTCATGCGTGAGGCTTGTCCAAACGTGTGGAGAGGGACCTTGAGCATGGCTGTGGCTAGGTTCCTGTGGTCTTCGGCCACCAGGAGCTCTTCTCAGGGCGGGGAGAGAAGCTGGAACCCATCCCCTCTGAGAGGCCCCGGGGAAGACAGCTAGGCGTGCAGGCAAGAGACTCTCTCTAAAAAGCTGTTTATAATTTGTTTTATTCATTACAGCATTCCAACACCCATCCCTCCACCAGTGTATATTTCCCAGCACTAGTGTCCCCAGTTTCCCTCCCATCACCTCCCCCCACCCCAGCCTGTCTTCATGGCAGGGAGTTTTCTTCTCTTTTTCACTTTCTCTTCCTCTCCTCTCCTCTCCTCTCCTCTCCTCTCCTCTTCTCTCCTCTCCTCCTCTTTCCCTCCCTCTCTCTCTCTCTCTCTTCCCCCCCTTTTGGGCATTGTTGTACTCCCCATTTTTTGATAGGGTTGGATTTTTTTTTTTTGCAAAAGTCTACCAGCGTCTTATGTAACTTTGATAGTAACCCTTTATCAGATGCCTATTGGGTAAATAGTTTTTCCCATTCCCTGGGTGGTCTTTGTATCTTAGACACCATATCTTTTGAGGTGCAGAAGCTTCTAAGTTTCAAGGAGTTCCATTTGTTTATCTTTGCTTCCATTTGCTTGGTCAGGTGGCATTTCATCTTTGAAGATGCCTTTAGCTTCAATGTCATGGAGGTTTTGCGTACATTACCTCCATGTACCTTATGGATTTGGACCTGATGTTGAGGTCTTTAACTCATTTTTATCTGACTTTTGTGCATGGCCTTAGAAAGAGATCTGAGTTCATTTTCAATATAAGACAATCTTAGAAAATGGAAAAATATTCCATGCTCATGACTTATAAGAATCAATATTGTCAAAATGATCATCCTGCCTAAATGAATATTCCATACAATACCCATCCAAATACATATGGTATTCCCCAAGGACTTAGATTATCAATAATGAATTTTGTGGGGCCTGAGGGATAGCACAGCAGGTAGGGCGCTTGCCTTGCACGCAGCTGACCTGGGTTCAATCCCCGGCATCCCATATGGTCCCCGAAGCACTGCTAGGAGTAATTCCTCAGTGCAGAGCCAGGCATAACCCCTGAGCAATGCTGGGTGTGACCAAAAAGCAAAAAATAAATAAATAAATAAATAAATAAATAAATAGATTTTGTATGGAATTATTAAGCATCTCCTCTGACATAGGGCATAGATGAATACTCTTGACTAATAGAGTGAGGCAGATTTTTTTAAGATACATATGTACTTTATTTTTTTTTATTTTTAAAATTTTATTGAATTACCGTGAGATAATTACAAGCTTTCATGTTTGGGTTACAATCTCACAAAGATCAAACACCCATCCCTCTACCAGTGCACATTCCCCACCACCAATATCCCGGGTATACCCCCCTTTCCCACCCTCCCCCTGCCTCTAAGGCAGACAATATTCCCCATACTCTCTCTCTACTTTTGGGCATTATAGCTTGCAACACAGACACTGAGAGGTCATCATGTTTGGTCCATTATCTACTTGCAGCATGCATCTCCCATCCCAACTGGTTCCTCTAGCCATCATATTCTTAGTGATCCCTTCTCTTTTCCATCTGCCTTCTCCCATCCGCTCATGAATCAGTCTTCCAGCTATGAGGCAATCCCCCTGGCCCTTGTATCTACGGTCCTTGGGTGTCAGGTGAGGCAGATTCTTAAGCTGTGTCATCCTACAGTATCTCACTGGATGCCTCAGGAACCACATACTTCTGGAAAGAATGAGAAAGCCACCATATATATTCTGGTCCACTTAAGGTTTCTGGTTGCTGTACAGTTTTGGAAACCCAAATAGCATAAGATATACCATGTCAATTTTAACCCCATAAGAAAAAAGTAGCTGTAAATGAATCAAAATAAAGGTAACTATAATGAAGAACCAGCTTTGTGCTTCTCCAAACATCTTTTTGCTTGTCCTGGGTTTTATCTTAGGGCAGTACTCAGGGGTTACTCTTGATTCAGTGCTTGGGATTTACCTTTGGCAGTGCTCAGGGTATCACACAGTGCTGGGGATCAAACCTGGGTCTTTGGCATCCAAAGAACAGAGATTAACAATCTGCCTGACCCCTGCCCAGATATTTTTACAACTGCTCACAATTCTGAGTTCCTACCCAGGAGACTGGCTCTACTGGATCACTTCCCAAGATCACATGGGCATGCTTTGTAGAATCCATATCTTTTTCCCTGTGTCCACACACTACCTAGTCAGAAACTGGCATGATGCCCAATGTAAACCATTTACATCTACAAAGGATTGATGTGCAATTAAGCATCTGCAACAAGAATATTCTGTGCACATTGCTTATCCACATTAACTCTCCTGCCTACTTTCAAAGTTATAGTGAGTTTCACTGAGAATGCAATCAAATAATTCATTTTTTCCTTTAGGATTTTTAAAAATCATTTCCCCTCATGAATCCTTGCAAATTACTAAGTTGCTTACCAATTTAAAATCACTTTACCCCATAAAATCTTTTAAATATAGGTAAGAGTATTGGTACTGGCTCTCCCTTCGCCTATTAATGCCTCTATAAGAAACAGGATGATCAAGCTGACAAGAAATTCATTTCTGAATACACATAAATTAGTCCATAACAATATACTTGATCCATGAGTAGATGCTCCAAATGGTGATTCAAGCACAAGGCCCTTTCACTGGTGGTTCAAGCATTTCAGAAGAGCCTTCTGTGGTCTACTACTACCCAGAATCCAACCCCCAAGTTATTCCAAAGGGGCCCTGAGATGAGATATAGCCTTATCTGGAATAGAGGCCTTGAAAAATAGGTTTGAGAAACAACATTCTTCAATTCAGAGCCCTCTGAAAAGGTATTATTGTTAACCAGGTGTTCTACCCAATATGTCCACACTCATGTATGATGTCAATCCTTGTCCTCTAATCAAAGGGATCGGTCTTATTTTCTCAGTGACTCAACTTACAATGTTAAAAATAGGTATAATGATGGAAGAAAAATGAACTCAGATCTCTAATGCCATGCACAAAATACACAAAATATCAAAATGGATTAAAGACCATGGAAGAAAACATAGGCAAAACCCTCCATGACGCTGAAGTTAAAGGCATCTTCAAAGATGAAACGCCACTGAACAATCAAGTGGAAGAAATAAAAAACAAATGGGACTACATTAAACTAAGATGCTTCTGCACCTCAAAAGAAACAATGACCAAGATACAAAGAGAGTCCACTGAATGGGAAAGGTTATTAACCCAATATCCTTTGGATAAGGGGTTAATATCAAAGATATACAAGGCACTGGTAGAACTTTACCAGAAAAAAAATCCAACCCCATCAAAAAATGGGGCAAAAAAATGAACAGAAACTTCCACAAAGAAGAAATCCAAATAGCCAAAAGGCACATGAAAAAATGCTCTTCATCACTAATTATCAGGGAGATACAAATCAAAACAACAATGATATATCATCTTACACCACAGAGACTGGAACACATCCAAAAGAACAAGAACAACCAGTGCTGGGGCAGATGCAGGGAAAGAGACTCTAATTCATTTCTGGTGGGACTGCCGACTGATACAGTCTTTCTGGAAAACAATATGGACATTTCCAAAAAAAAACCTATAAACTGAGCTACCATTTGACCCACAATACCACTTCTGGAAATATACCCTGGGGGCTCAAAAACACACAGCAGAAATACCATGTGCACTCCTATGTTCATTGCAGCAGTGTTCACCATAGCCAGAATTTGGAAACAACCTGAATGCCCGTGAACAAATGACTGGTTAAAGAAACTATGGTACATACACACAATGGAATACTATACAGCTGTTGGGAAAAATGAAATAATGAAATTTGCCTATAAATGCATGGACATGAAGAGTATCATGCTGAATGAAATGAGTCAGAAGGAGAGGGACAGATATAGAATAACGGCATTCATTTGTCATATATAAAAAAATACATAGTAGAAGGGCTGGAGTGATAGCAGAGTGGTAGGGCATTCGCCTTTCATGTGGCTGACCTGTGTTCGATTCCTCTGCCTCTCTCGGAGAGCCCAGCAAGCTACCGAGAGTATCGCGCCTGCACGGCAGAGCCTGGCAAGCTACCCGTGACGTATTGGATATGCCAAAAACAGTAACAATAAGTCTCACAATGAGAGATGTTACTGGTGCCCGCTCGAAAAAATTGATGAGCAACGGGATGACAGTGACAGTGATAGGACATAGTAGAAGACTAATATCCATGACACAGGAAAACAGGGGCTAGGAGGACTGGCCAGTGATTGAAATCTACCACAACTATGTGGAGGGCAGAAAGTAGGTAAGACAAAGAGACAAAGAAGGGACCAGTATGACAATAATAGTTGGAAATGATCTTTTTGGACAGGAACTGAGTATTGCAGGTAGATAAAGGGATATTTCTGATAACCTTTCGATGTCTGTATTGTAAACCATAATAGTGCAAAAGGAGAGAGAGAGAGAGAGAGAGAGAGAGAGAGAGAGAGAGAGTGAGAGAGAGAGAGAGAGAACCATAGACTCAGGCTGAGGGAAAGAGGGGTGATGATGGTGGGGGGAAACTGGGGCTGGTGGAGAGGTGGGTGTTAGAACACTGTATGACTGAAACCTAATCATGAACAGCTTTTAAAGAACTATCTCACAGTGATTCAATAAAAAAAAATGTAATAGGTATAATGGTGGTCCACAGTCACAGGATTGTTACAAGGATTACACAGAAAATACTTAACACAGTTCTGGCACAGAGATCCAGCACCACATATTAATCAAATAAAGGGATACAAAGAGCTGGGTCCCTGAAAATTCCCAGTAGAGTCCTGTCTTCTAGGTCTCTAGATATTTGAAGGCAGGCAAGTGCAAGTGGTATTGGAGAGTAGGTTCTGAAATTATGTACTAAATTTCACACAAACTCCCATGTAACCAGTATTTTCTAAGCCCTGCTCCTTAAAAATAAATAAATAAATAAAATTAAAAATAAAATGAAACACCAAAACTCCCCTTACAAAGCCCAGGAGTAGCAGGGATTGAATAAGAACCCAAACAAAATTCTTCTGTTCCACATATACCATGACTGAGAGATTGATTATACCAACTCATACTTGTATTGCACCTCAAAGAAATGTACATACTCTAAAATTTCCGCTCCAAAATTCTATGTATAAATGTGAAAATATGACTAGTTAGTGTATGATCACTTAATTAGATAATGTTGTCACCCCACTGACTGAAAAGATATTTTTATAGAAATAATAACTTCTCTTTGGCACGGTGAAAAGACTGTGAAGATTTAAGGATACATGTGAAAAACAAGTTATAAATGTGAATTGCTGGTGATCATCATCATGAACTCAAGTGTCCCCACCATAGGAACAGGCTACTGGGAAAAGAGAAAAACATCGTTCCCAAGAGGCTTCCTTCTCTGAGTTGTGTGGTTTGATTATTATGTGGAATTGCTAAGATTTATCTTGTACTGTTTACTAAAATTCAGAGTACCTACTGGAGCCACAATGTTATAAAAAACTAAAAGTAGAAGCAGTGCTTTTATTGATAATAGAAAAGAAGGTCTATGTATTTTAGCTCACAAAATACCAATACACTCTTGGGTTTTTATTTAATTCTGTTGAATGTGGAGATATTATTTTGTTTTTGGTTGGGGGTCACTCCATCGCTGCTTGTGTGCTTACTCCTGGCAGTGCTAGTGGGAACCACATGAGGTTCTGGGGATTGAACCCAGGTTGACGGTATGCAAGGCAAATCCTGCCTGCTATATAACCTCTTCAGCCCCAGCTGTTTTGTTGTTTAAGTAAAATGAGTTTATTTGGGAAATGGGGAAAGACAGAGATTAAGATAGGCGTAAGTAAGTCTGAGAGAACACAGGTTTCTCCTTAGTGGGAAGAGCAAAGTAAACATCTTAAGAAGAGATGTGCGGGCCATTTCCTCATAATGCGAAAATGTGCCCTAAAGTAAGAAAGTATATATCTTGGGTAGATGCAGGCCAAGGAGATGACAAAATAAAAGGAAAGAAATACACATTGTAGGAAGGAATACAGGCAAATAAGAAAATTCTGGTTTTAAGAGAATGAGATTTCTTATTGTTACAAAAGATTTTAAAATCAAATAAACAAGTCTGTCACTGAACCATTTAACAATGTTAATTTTTCAATGCCGCATGTTTTCCTCTAACTTTTCAAGGTCATACCTCTCTACATGGCACAGAGAGGATAGGAGGGCTTCCAATTCCACATTTAAATGAAGAAGCAAAGAGCTCAGATCTCAGCCAGCCACAACACAGGCAAACAAAATAAAATGTCTGAGAGTCTCCCTTTCCCACATGCAGAAATCTCCATTTCTTTGCCCATTCTCTAAGAACCAAACAAGACTGAATAAGAAACCAAAAGACCAGGCCAGAAGCAAAAAAAAAAAAAAAAAAAAAATCAGAGGCACCTGAATTCCATGCTACTTCCAAAGCTGAGCTCACATGCTGTGTTGTTATATGCACAGTGGGCAGATGAAATTTACTGCTTGAAAGGTACTATTCTGGGGGAATTTGCTACATATTTGGTTAAGAGAAGGCTCCAGACCTTGCAGTTCCAGTATTTATAGCACTCAGCTGACTGACCTCACATCCAGAGAGGGATTTAGGGCCTATCACCCACCACTGCAAGCAATCTGTGCTGAAATCATGCTAAGGGGATTCACATCTCAAAGCCTGTGATGGAGAGAGAGAGAGAGAGATAAAAAGGGATGAGAAAAGGGGCCCTTGCCCTTATCCTCTTCTATACCACATTGCTACCTATAATTGTGAACTACACTTCTGCAGACCCCACTCAGGAAGCTAAATACAGAGAAAAAGAGAAGGAAGAGAAAGAGTCTGGGAAGACAACCCATCATGAAAAGAAGCCAGGAGTCTCAACATTTACAACAGAAATGTCTTTCTCTCCTCTCAGCTGAGAATCTACTGTCTCTCTACTGTGTGTACTCTCACCAGTCAGGCCAAAGGAGACTGAAAACTGACCAAAGTACAATGACACAGTGTCTACACTTTCATCACTCCTGTGGACTCTTAAAAGGGTTCTTGGACATCAGTGGGCTCACACACAGCAGTGTAGTTCCTTCCTATAGCAGTACAGAAGAAAACATTATTTTAGCCCAAACCAGAAATGTACACTAATATTCAATACACGAATATTCAAAGTTATACACATACATAAATATACATGCTAATTTAAATACAGTACAGTTACATATATGTGTACACATGTATTTATAGTAAAAGGTAGGCAGAAAGCTATGGGTTTAGAATCCTTTGCTCTCTCATCAGATTCCAGCAGCAACAGCCATTTCTATTATGAATTTTCTATAATGAGGGCTAATCAAAATGCCACACTCTCACCTGTGTCCCCATTCCACTCCACTTACCCAGTGAGATTACCTGAACTGGGGAACAAAGATTATAGAAAGATCCAGCATTCCTTGAAAGTAGGGCAAACATGCTTGTTGAAGTGTCTTAGATCTGTACTTTAATAAACCTAGCAGACTGAAACTTTCTGCGCTCAGAGCTTGCTGAGGCACACAGGGCCTATTAACAAACATATCCATTTTCTCCATGCCACTTAGTCCAAGGATTATCTCTGATCAGCAACACATATCTGCCATCTATTTGCAGCAGCAAGCCCCCAGTTTCACTGTTCCATGGACTCTAAATCCATGTTTAATAAGCTAGCATTCTCTCTCTTTTTTTTTTTTTTGCTTTTTGGATCACACAGGGGTCACTCCTGGCTCTGCACTCAGGAATTACCCCTGGCGGTGCTCAGGGGACCATATGGAATGCTCGGAATTGAACCTGGGTCGGCCGCATGCAAGGCCTACCCACTGTGCTATCACTCTGACCCCAATAAGCCATCATTCTCATATCTCCACTTCCAACCCTAAATTCCTCTAGGGGAGAGAAGCCACAAGGAAGAAATTCTTAATTTGATCTGGATTTTAAAAGCATGCTCCCACCCAGAAGAGGGAAACAAAACTGAGTATAAATACCTTCAAATAAACACTACTGTCTTTGATTAAAGTGTTGGACTGTCACTCTCAGGTCCATATGTGAACTGGATAGCTGACATCATAAAGAGGCAGAGTTTGAACATAACACCAACGGCTATTTAAGTGCCACAATAGCTGGGTTAAACTGCTCTGCTATAGAATTTCTCCTATTTATAGGTTTACATAGAAATCTAACATTGCTTCAAAACTCACTCTTCTCACCCCAGTACAATTGAGGTTTTATTCATTGCAGCTTACTCTAGTATAATCTCCTTATTAACCCTTCAAGTATTGGGAGACTCGTTGCATCCTGTCAGATGAACATCCATCTCAGTATTCCAAGATCAAGGATTGGATCGCAACCACTCATAACATAAACTATGCCAAACCAAGGTCCTGAGCAAGTGAAATTCTTAAGGAACCAATAGCTGGGGCCAAAGAGATAGTAAACAGTTAGGTTGCTTGCCTTGCATGCAGCCCTTTTGGGTCTGATCCCTGGTACAGCCCAAAAAAACCACTAGGAGTGATCCCTGAGTGCCAGGGGTAAGCCCTGAGTACTGCGGGATGTGACCTCAAAACAAAATAGGAACTAACAGCTGTCCAAAGCTATAAAGACCATATGCATTCCAAAAAATGTTGGGGTGATACAAAGAGATGTGACTTTGAAAATTCCAGAACTTCTGCTAAAGTACAAATGAAAACACGCTTTAATAATGTATCCATACAAAAGCATTACAGTACCAACACGGACATCCTAACACCAGTATTTTGAAGCTCAGGAAATTCACAGTGTAGCCTGATGGCTACAGATTTGCAGACCAATCTTTGCTGGAGTCCACTCAACCCAAACAACAGCATGATGTCCCAATCCAAGTCCAGGCACCAATCTGGGTTGTCCCACTTAGGATTCTATTACTGTCTGATCATCAGGGAGAGCCACGGGAAAAGCTGCATCATGCACAGCATGGCCACTTTCTGACTCACAAACACCGGTTGCATACTCTTCCACAAATGAAAACGGTGTGCTGGGATACAGACCTGCCCCACAAGGCAGTGGCACAAAAAAGAAAAAGTATCAGAGGACAGCCAAAAGGCTCTTCACCACTCAGACCACAGGCTGCTAAGCTTTGATGGTTATTTAAAAAACCAGTTTCCCACGAAAGGAGGCGATAAAGAGGGCGTCAAGAAGCCAGAGTGGCTAGCGCTGTAGTGATCTCCAGATATGGAGCTCGTGGACGAGAGAGTAAGCAGAACACACATGAAAGTGCCATCTGGTTCAGTAGATGCACCTCAACACTGCAAACGGTTCCTTCACTCTTCTCTGTTCTGATCAAGAGATGGCAAGGTCAGGAAAGTTTCTCAAATTAACTGAATAAAAGAAAAACCTCGCAAAGACAGAGTGGGTAACCTCCCTCTCACCGCACCTACCTCCACCTACTTATTACCCCCACCACTGGCACCTGCGAATGGTTTGCTCTGTTACAGAATGACACCCCAGCTCCCGGGGTACTGGGCTTGCAGAATCCCTTCCTGAAGTCATCCTGAGCAGCCAGAAAGCGGGATCCCACAGGAGGCTGGCATCTTCCCAAGAAGAGTGAGGAGGCCCACGGCACGTCCTTGCCATTGGCATCAGCCTCAGCCTTTCCACCCACGAGGACATCAGAGCCCCCACACGCAGTCAGATGGATTATTTTTTTTCTTCTTCTTCTCACTTGAAGTGCCTGCTCCCGCAGCCTCTTTTTAACCCTGAAACGCACAGCTGCCATCGCCCAAGCAGCCGCCGGAGCAGATGGGAGTCTCAAGCCGCCCCCGGGGCGAGGTTACACAGCCACTCAGGGTCCCCGCTCCGCTGCCGACCCTCCCAAGCCCTTACCTCCGGTGTCCTCGAAGCGCGGGGACGGGCGGTCCCACAGCTGGGCGCTCCAGCCGGCACCTGCCTCTTCCGCCTCGAGCTCCGCAGCGTCGGCGGCGCGGGGCGGGGGCTGGGCGGCCGCGGCCCGCGGGGTACCGGGGCGCTCGCGCTCGTCTTCTGACGAGGCGGCCGAGGAGGAGCGCGAGGCGGCCGAGGTGCTGTAGAAGGGGTTCCCGCCGCTGTCCGGGCCCGACTCGCCGAACACGTCGTCCGAGATGTGCAGGCTCTCGTAGCGCGCGCGGGCCGCCTCGAGCAGCGCCGGCGCCCTTCTCCGCGCGCCCCCGCCGCCCTCGGCCATAGCCCCGGCCGCCGCGCGCGCCCCCGCGCCCCACAGCGCCTCCCAGCCGCACGAGCCGGGCCCCAGGCCCGCGCCGCGGCCCGCCGCCCCCCACCAGCGCAGCCCGCAGCACAGCGCCCGGCGCCCGGCGCCCGGCCGGCCCGCCGTCTTGGCCGCCTCGGGCCCGCCGCCCGGGGAAGGAGCCCTCGGATCGCGGGCGCCGCCGGCCGTGGGCCGCGGCGGGAGGCGGGGGCGGCGGTGCTGAGATTCCGCACAGCCGCCGCGGCTGCTCGGGCCGCTGCGTCTTGACGCGCCCGCGGCGTCCCGGCGCGCCCTTCCCCGAGGCACCGGCGCTCCCAGGCCGACCTTCCCCCGACGCGAGCCGCCAGGGGCGGGCTCCGCCTCCTCGCACCTCCAGCCCGCCGGCCAATGAGAAGACTGGCCCGGGCCGGGCGGGAGGGGCCAGGAGGGCCCAGCTCTGGGACCCGCCCCGTAGCCTCCGCCCGGCCGCGCCCAGCCAGCGGCAGGAGCCGGCGGCGAGGGCTTAGACGACTGCGGGTGGCTCGGGTCAGTCCGTCAGCTTTCAGGGACGACCACCCGGGCGCTCACTCGCAGGCCCTTTGCCTGCCCCGCGGAGTGACGGAAGAACGGGGTGGGGGCTGGGGAATGCAGAGCATCCTTCCTGCGGCCCCGGCCAGCTACCGAGCGCTGACCAGCAGCCTTTGCTTCGCTTCCTGGTCTCGGTCCGCGCCCCAGGCCGGGGAGCTGTCCGCTCTGGTGGTCCTGAAACAGACCCGGCGGAAACCGTTCAGGTAGGCAGCAAGCCAGAGTCACACAATTCCTGAGCAACTGCTTCTGCCGCTTCCACTGCGTGCTTCTATAAATACAAGGACCATCTGTCCACCGAGAATCTTGCTCTAATTGGGAGACGGCTTTGCCGATTCAATCCCGGTTGCTAACTCAGTCTCACTTCAGTACCCTATATATTTAAGGAAAGCAGTGTCTGGAGTTAGATAGATTGGGCATTCTACATTGACGTTTGATTATCTTTTAAATTCAAATTATTCATTACCTCAAAAATTAATCCAAAGCAAATATTTTGAAATTTCTTTCACTTATATATTTGATCAACTCATCTGTTAAAATATAGCATAAGCACCCGGGCTTCCATCTCTGGTAATAGAGGAGGAAGCTTTAAATCACCCAGTTCCTTGATCAGGTGCGTATTTTGGTCACCTGTTGATTACAGTACAGTCTTGTCTTCTCGCTCCCTTCTCCAGTTCACAAATGGTGCAATAAATCACACAGTTGGACTATAAAGTTACTTTCCTTCTAACATAAACTAAAGCCATGCAGATGTGAAAGACTTACAAATCCTACTAAACACTGACTAAATAGTTGCACAAGGTGAAAACACAAGTTACGACTTCTAACCTTGCAGAAGGGATGAGATGCTGAGGGCATTTTGTTACCACGAGAAATTAGTGCTATCAACAGACATGCTCTTGCCCGCTGCTCTCCAGCTCTATTTCTTTTTGCCAAATTAGAGTCTTTGTACCAGCATGAATTCATGTTACTTTAAAAGCAGTATATTAAAAGAAAAAAATTCCACATAACATTATTTATTATCCCACATAATAATTAATGTTAAATATAATTTTATCCATTCATTATGTGGAATAACAGACAAATGAGAAATTGTTTGAAAACGATTTTTAGTCCCTTGGAAGAATTATGCTACAAGAAGGAACTGACATCTATATTGAGAGAAATTTTGAAGAGGACACATATAGGTCATCAGACTTAGTTGGAGAGTCACAATAAAGCGTAGATTGAAGGTGTAATGAATAAAATAAGACTCTGTAGTTCAAGTTGAAATTCTACAAGAATGTTTATGACCTATAAACTTAATGTTACTTTTTTTAATTTAATAACATCCAGAGGTGTAGAACCTACATAAAATCTTCATTTCCTTTCAGATGCCCTTATAACTCAGTTATACAACTTAAGTTAACTTATAAATTGAGTTAGCAATTCAGTGTGTTTAATAAACAATGAACAGCCTTGGTACCCATAAAAAGTATAGAACAGGGCAACAAATTCAAGAATTAGCAGTCTTCCACTGTATCTAATTTTTATTTTAATGGTGTAATCCCAAGGAGACCCTGCCACTTTGGGACTTCCCAGTCTCAGCTTGCAACATTGGGAAGAAGGTTATATGGTCACAAAAGAAATAGACTGGGAAATAGAATGGTTACTCTAAACCTTGTCAAATCAAAATTGGGTGACTATTCAGCTTACACAAAAAGTGTTTGACATTTTACTTTGTTCAGAAACTGCTTTTAGTTAATAGAAGAAAAATATTCCAACACTCGATGACAGGTAGTTGCTTCTTACTGAGGAAAGAGAAGAAAAAGTGAGACAATAATTGGAATTCAAAACAAACTAAAAAAAATCTTTCCCATATGCCTGATATTCTCCTACTTGATTCTACCATTATAATTTGATACAATAAAGTTTTATAACTAAAATTATTTGTGAGGATGATTTACAGAACCAGTATTGCACTGAGATTTTTACTGTTTGAATCATTTGAAAGCATCTTGCAAATAATGTACTGATGATATCATAAAATAAATTTAGATTGACATTAAACTGTTTTGTTTAGTTTCCCTGAAGAGCCCTAAGTAATAAAAATAATCCACTTCATAATTGATTCCTTATGTTTTGTTAAACCAGGAGTTGGTATATTTATACAATGGAGCTGATCTCATTAATTTTAGACCTACTTGCATGGTACAATGCACCATTGTTTAACATATACAGAAAAGAGAAAGGAAAACTGTTATTAAAACTTTTAGGGCCAGAGGGATAATACAGAAGGTAGGGCACTTTCCTTGCATGTGGCCAACCCAAGTTCAATCCCAGGCATCCCATATGGTACCCCAAGATCCACCAAGAGTGATCCCTAAGCACAGAGCCAGGAATAAGCCCTGGGCACAGCTGAGTGTAGCCCTCCCCCCACCAAAAAAAAATAATAAAATAAACTGTGACGCAGTGTATTCCTTTTTCTAATAATTTTAAATTATTTGTATTGAAAAGCTGTGATAATTATTTAAACATATTTGGTCATTTGTTACCCTACTACATACATAAACCTTAAAATATAAGTTAAAACTATTGATTATTGATTCTTTGTGTTTTGTTACAAAACTTTAAATTCAAAATCTTACTACTCATTTACAGTCTGAGATTTTTCAATCTCATGTTTTTCCCACAATATATTCCTCTGATCTAATCAGAACCTCTCATGTCATATTTCTTATGAAAGTGCTTTGAATACATAATATGAGACTGACACCCAAGGACAGTAGACACAGAGCCAGGAATATTGCCCCAAGTTGGGAACCTGTCGCAGGAACTGGGGCAAAATGCAGCTGGAATAGAGAAGGGATCACTAAGACAATGATGGTTGGAATAATCATTCAGGATGGGAAGTGTGGGCTGAAAGTAGATAAAGGACAAAACATGATAACCTCTCAGTATTTGTATTACAAACCATAATGCCCAAAAGTAGACAGAGAATATGGAGAAAATCATCTGCCATGGAGGCAGGGGGAGGGTGGGAAACTGGGGACATTGGTGGTGGGGAATGTGCACTGGTGGAGGGATGGGTGTTTGATCATTGTATGATTGAAACTCAAACATGAAAGCTTGAAATTCAAACATGAAAACTTGTGACTCTATCTCACTGTGATTCAATTTTTTAAAAAAAAATTTTTAAAAAGAAAGTGCTTTGAATACATCCAAGTTGCTTCTTTTCCATCTTCCTGGCTTAAGTAGCAAACCAGCAGTGGATTTCTTGTTTTACCTTTTTCAAGGTTTTCTTTTTTTTTTTTGCTTTTTGGGTCACACCCAGCGATGCTCAGGGGTTACTCCTGGTTCTGCACTCAGGAATTACTCCTGGTAGTGCTTGGGGGACCATATGGGATGCGGGGATCCAACCCGGGTCGGCCGCGTGCAAGGCAAACGCCCTACCCACTGTGTTATCGCTCCGGTCCCTCAAGGTTTTCATATAAACATCTTATTTTCTTTCTTCACATCAAAAGGCCGGTGACCTGGCATGCTGAGGGATGTAAATAGCCAGACATGCCCTAATAATAATAAATATTTTATTTTTTGTTTGTTTTGTGATTTTTTGGACTATACTCAGCAATGCTCAGAAAACTATGATGTGCCAGGGATTGAACCCAGGTCTCTTGCTTGTGACTCAGATCACTAGCAAACTCTTTCTTTAGCCAATAGTAATAATTTTAGCATAGGACCAGGCTATGGTAACATCATCAGATAGTCTACCTGCTCAGCACCTTTCAGCTACCAGAAAAGATAATTTCTTGTATTGAAATAAAGGGGGTAATGCCTAGATCATTCTTGACCCCGGTGTTTAGAGAGGAGAAGGAAAGAAACCAAGGATGGAAAAAGTGAATGAGAAGTGTTGGGTGAACAGGCATCAGGACTTCAGTTATACTCATTATATGAATGAGTGATAGCTATATATCCAAAACACAGGCTCAACAACACTTAAAAGCATGAGATCTAAGCTGCAATTATTGGAACTTTGTAATGTGCCTGCCAATTTGACAGGCGGGGATGGGGCAGGGCTTGGGGGTGGGAAGGGAATATGGGAGGAAAGTTGATCCTGGTGATGGGATTGATGATGAAATATCATATGTCTAAGACTCAACTATCAATAACCTTGTAAATCAGTTATTTGATCTGAAAAAATAAATAAAAAGAAAAGACAACTTCTTATCATGGAGATGTCAAATGTGAAAAAAGAGGGGATAGGGCTGTCAAAATCAATACAATAATGGATTCATAAAACGTGCAATTTTGACTTTGCAAATGGCAGACTCGTGCAGAGAACTAAAAGGGAAAAAACTTTAAAGGCCAGGATCACACTGCCCAGTTCAGGCTTGGGAATTCTGACAAATTCTCTACCCAATGTTGCTGGGGCACACTATGCATAGAGAAGGCAGGGGTGGAGCTGAAGTAGCTGCTGCACTTCCTCACATTGCTTTTCTCACCGAAAAGAAGTAGGTGAGGAAAAAAAGCTAGAGCCACAAGAAGTGACCAAAACTAAAAGCAGGAGGGGACAAGCTACTGTTTCTGAACCAGGAGGAACATGTGAGGGAGAAGGATGGAAGCAATGTGCATGGCACAGTATGATGTATCAGACAAAGGATCATATCAGACAAAGGATCCAAGGGATTCAAACTTGCTCAAAAAAATTTTGTATGATGAATTTATCTCTGCATCATTAACTGAAAACAGGCAAACTCAAATTTTAGCTGAGCTTATTAATGACTTAAACTGATCATTTTAATCTGAGTAGGTCTCATAGAACACTCAGTTTGCTGTGAGAACTCTCACACCTGGGTTCTGGTATAAATATTTTAAATATTGTGCATATGTGAGATGTTATAACAAATATCTTAAAATTTCTATAATAGTGCTAGAGTTTATGTCTCAGTATCAGCTTATAATCTCAGTATAACAATTCAGTGTTATAATATTGCATTGAGATTAACAACCAGGATCATTTATTTCACTTATTCTGACCCTTTAGTCAGAGTTCAATGCAGAGCACTCCATATTGTCACCCAAGCACCAACAGGAGTGACCCTTAAGCATAGAGCCAGGAGTAAGCTCTGTGTATATCTAGATCTGACCCCGAAACAGACAAAATGTCAACCTGAGAAAAACTGTCATAACTACCATATTTTAGCAGCTTTTTTCCTTCTCTTCATAATCATCATCATCCCATTGATTGTCGATTTTCTCGAGTGGTCTCAATAACATCTCCATCTGTCCTAGCCCTGAGATTTTAGAAGCCTCTCTTTACTCATCCTTCCTAAAGGTGCCACATTGGAGGAGCTCTCTCTCTCTTCATAAAGCATGGAAAATTCACCTCAATTTCCTAATCTTCCCCATTGGGTGCTTTCTATAACACTGGAATAATGCATTTTTAGCATAACTGCCTCAAAAGCAGCTAAGGGAAAACATAGTTTAGCTTCTTTCTCACCCCTGGCCTCTCCTATAAGAAGCCAGCCAAGGCACTCCTTACTGTTTACTTATAAATAGATCTGTCCCTGATACAGTTTGAAGATCTAAAAAAGGAAACAGCATCACTTCAAATACAAGTGGCTAGAATATCTACCTTTAATTTAGTGCTTACTGGAAATAAAGCATTGGATTAAAAAATGTGGAAAATGACTATAAACAGCTTTTAAAATTGTTAGTCTTCCTAATAAATTGAAATATGTTACTGTCATTAAAATAACTTTATTTCATATCATATCTGTCACTGGGTCTCTTAATCAACCTAGTATTGAACTTAAGAAAACAAGTTTTATTTACAACTGTTAAGTCCTTGCTTGTTTCATGGAAACATGTGTGTTTTAAATCTTTTAATATCTGAGGGTTTTCCTAGAAGTCAAAATTCTGAGGATGAAACATTTAAAGAATAACATGTTTTGGTACATTCACAATGTGAAGCAAACTTTCTTGTCAAGTGTATTACATCTAATGAGATCTTTAATTGTGGACATTCAAAAGACTTTTTGTCATTTGTAGAATTGTTCTAATAGTTTGTATTCCATAAGGTCCACAAAATAATGATATTAAATGCTTTGAAAAGTAATAACAAATATAACAAAGCATAAATTTGTCGTGGTAAATGGAAAGTTTTGTGAAATCAAAGTTTTCAATAAAGGACTGAATGAACTAATCAAAATAAATATTTTTTATATTTAAACTGTATATTCTACCTTTATAGATTTGAACACTTCTTAATTTGTTTGAACACTTTTTTATTTATAGAAAATGCTATAAACAGGTTTTAAAATTGTTAGCAGATGGCATCTTATCATGCATAAAGTAAAATATTGGTTTAACTCTCTTTCAGATACATTGAGTATGTTTTTAATACTTCACAGGTATGTATTTGCTTGGATAAATCCATAAAGGAAGTCCTTTCTTTCTGTAATAGGCACTGCCCTTAAACAGGCAGGAAATCTCAACAGTCAGCTATGGGACACCAATATCCTTTTCTAGAGAAAGAGTACATGGGATAGGCTTAAGTTACAAGTGCAAGATCAAATGACAGCAGTAGCTGTTACTAGTGTCCCAGCAAACCCCAGGACTGGAAAACTCAAGGTAAAACTGGTAGCATCCTGCTATATAAAAGAAAGCATTCTGTATAAAAGAAAGTCCAGATCTGTCACCACTGGTGTAAGAAATCATGCAACCCGGAGATTCTTCTGGCAGCGATTTATTCAGAGATCTTCTCAAGCAAAACGGGAAAGAAGAGGGACGAATGGGGAGGAATCCCATACCTAGCTAGGCAGCTTCCCTCCTTATATACCCCTCACTGCTTTCTTACGCCCAAGTGTCTGCAGCTGATAGACTAGTCACAGCCCTTCGTGTGACAAGACATCCTGATTCCTTATCAGGTATTATCTACGAAGCACGGTGTAATTAACAAGAAACAGGTGTCCACGAAGCACGGTCCTGTGGCGGCTCTCCACAGTTCCCCCTTTTTTGTTTTAAAACAGCAAGTCTGCGTAGCGACCTCGGGCCCCCTTGGCCTTACCCGTCATTGGGAGCCCTCTCGCTTGTAGGTCCCTGTCTTAGGTTGGTCCAAGGGTCAGGTGGGGTATAATGCACCCTTTCAAACTCCTCAACTACAGGAGGTCCCCTGAAGTTAAGGGTTCTCAGCTGCATAATACTTTTGCTACATCCAGCTAGACCTGATTGTTCTAAGTGAGATTGTTTCAGTGTTGCAAGCCAAAGCTGCGGGGATTGCTGTGCTTCCAGGGCGGCAAATGCCTGTAAATACCACGCCTTTGTAAATAGTTGTTTTTGTTGCATTTTGTATAGACACCAGGCAAAAAACCAAAGCAGCGAGAAGCAATAAGGATAATACTGCTCCCACCCCCACCCACTCTTTGATAAAATGGAGGGGACTTTCTACTCTGGTTTTATCAAGATGGGTAAAGACAGGATTAAAGCAGGCCATGTTGTAGCAATGGCCCAGAAAGCTGCTTCTTCAGCTCGTACTGACACAGGAACCAGGCTGAGCAGGAGCACCAATTTGCACATCTTGGTCTACTGGAGGCGCGGTCTTCTGTGTCAGGTGTTCAGGAATCCACACTGGCTCTGCCCTGTCCTGCGGAAAAACACAAACAAAACTCCTGGCCCAGGTTAACACGGGTTCCTTGAACTATCTTAGTAAGGATGCCTCGGCAGTCCTAGGTACAACCCAGCTCACGCTTGAAAAAAATACTCTAAAGTTACTAGAAGCCTCCGCAACCGGGACTTTTATCTCCATGTCTGTGAACAGAAAGAGTCAGAGAGAAGCTCCAACACGAAAGGATATCCCAGAGACAAACGAGAAGGTGCTCCTGCCAAATCATTCCTTTCTTCAGGAACCTGTGAATTTCAAGGAAAGGGTAGAAGTAAAGTATTATTAATTCAAAATATGGAGGCCTGGCATTGTCTGATCCACGACCTGAAAAATAAGAGTATAAGGAAAGGTCTTAATGTGACCTCATGAAATGTGTAAGGAGCTACAGGCCTTTGCTCTAGGTCCTCTGACGCTGGCTCCTCTTCTTTCCTTGTGACTTCCAGCTGAAATCAGTTTGGCGATGAATCAGAGCTGGAATTTGAAGGGTTGTGAGACTCTGTTGGTCTGAGATCCAAATCAGGTGGTTGAATTCTGCTTCTGATAAGACGTAACAGGATCCAAAGTTTCTTAGTGGGGTTATCATCTGTTGAAGCAAAAGCATAGCCTTTTCCTCAAATGAGTTTCCCTGCTACATTCAATTGAGAAAATACCTCCTTTTTGTATTTGATTTAACATTCCATATGTCCACTGAAAATGCAGAGGTGGTGGGCTTAAGGCCGCAGTGTTCTATACTGAAAAGGGGTTGTAGTAACTGTATCGGGGCAGAAAATAGGCTGCGCTTCCTGCCATCCCTGGCTGCAGCGATTATACTGATTGGAGCTCTGAAACTCCACACTGAGGAAAGGGGCTGAAACTGGGAACATCTCCTGATTTTGTGGGGCCTGGGGCTGGTCCCCTTGCAGGTGTCCTGAGTTGGGATCACTCACTGCACCAAAATTAAAGCGACAATCTCTAGCCCAATGATTTCCCCTCTTACACCGGGGACAGGGCCCGGGAGGTGCAAGTCTGGCTCTGCAGTCTCTGGCCCAGTGGTTTCCCCTCCTACACCTAGGACAGGGCCCAGGACATGCTCTCGTAGCAAGGCTTGGGGGCACATTGCAATCTCTACGAAAGTGGCCTGGTTTTCCACAATTAAAACATCTTTTCTGAGCTTGTCTCTGTAAGGCATAGACCTGCACCTGATGTTTCGCAGAGCCAACATTCCAGCATGCTTCCAAGTACCCGAATATGTCTTCCTTCTCCTTAATAGGGCCCAGAATGGCCTGGCAATCCTCATTAGCATTTTCAAAGGCCAATAGTTTAGTCAACAACTCCTGAGTTGCCTTATCCTTAACCTGCATTTCAATGGCTTTCATCAACCTTCCTATGAAATCTGCATAAGGTTCTGAGGCTCTCTGGAAAATCTTTGTAAAGCTTCCCTTAAATTCTGCTTCTGCATCAACCTTCTCCCATGCACGCAGGGCTCCGTCACGGACATAAGCAAGAACAGCACGAGGCAAGGTGACTTGCCTTTCTGGGTCGCGCCATTTCCCTTCACCAGTTAACATCTCACAAGTCAACTCAATACCTGAAAAGTTTTGTCCAGCATGGCCTAGGCCTTGAAGCTTTGCCTTGGCCTCCTTGCTGAGCCACATTCTCCACTCTAAGTACTGAGAACGGCTTAAGTATGTCTTAGCAACCATGTGAAAATCATGAGGTACCCAGTAGGCCTTTTTACTCCAGTATGCAAGATACTCCCTACAGTACGGAGATGTAGGCCCGTACGAGACACAGGCCTGTTTGAAACGACTGAGAGAATCCATCCTTAACCTGCGACAAGATGGATGCTGCTTCTCTGCCTGGACTGGGCGTTTGGGAGCATGTCCCGAGTGGCCTGGAGGCCATTTAGCTGAGTCACTCTCGGACTCAGAATCTGAGTAAGTGATAGCAGACTCATAACCCGCATCACTTCCAATACACTGGAAGTAGAGCTATATTCACTGGCCTCAGTATTTTTCCTATGAAAACCCTTTCGAGACTTAGTTGTGGGAGGAGCTGAGGCTGTATTATTCCTAATGTTCTCCATATCAATTGCACTATTCAAAAATAGAAGAATAGAAGTAACAATCTCCCATGTAGTCCAGAATTCCCAGGGGATCTTAGTCCCTTTCTTAGATGCCTTATAGACATTTTTCCTAACTTGTCTCCAAATCCTGCTTTCTAGAGTTCCTTCATCTGGGAACCATGGGTTAACCTCATAAACTACTTTAAGGCAGGACGGGAGTTGGTCTCTGGAAATGTAGAGTTCCGGGTCTCCAATTCTGCGGGAGAGAGACTGAATCAAATTCATAAATGACTTGCCCTCTTCAGTCCGGCTCGAAAAAATATGAAAGATTTTGAGAAGGCCCAGAATCTGCCCCATTTTAGTGGGGGATTGCTGTTTGGATTCTAATCTGCAGCACACAGAAGAATCCTGATCTCCCGCTCACTTTCTAGAGTGGGGTGCACCAAACGCTTATTCTTACCTTTAGTTGATTGTTCGGGCCCACCCAGGAATGCCAGCTGTAAGAAATCATGCAACCCGGAGATTCTTCTGGCAGCGATTTATTCAGAGATCTTCTCAAGCAAAACGGGAAAGAAGAGGGACGAACGGGGAGGAATCCCATACCTAGCTAGGCAGCTTCCCTCCTTATATACCCCTCGCTGCTTGCTTACGCCCAAGTGTCTGCAGCTGATAGACTAGTCACAGCCCGTGGCATGACAAGACATCCTGATTCCTTATCAGGTATTATCTACGAAGCACGGTGTAATTAACAAGAAACAGGTGTCCACGAAGCACCATCCGTGGCGGCTCTCCACATCCTGCTATATAAAAGAAAGCATTCTGTATAAAAGAAAGTCCAGATCTGTGACCACTGGTTGGCCTCTGCTCTCATTATCAAGAGAAAAGTCCTGGGATACATTATCTCCCCAACCTTGGAAAAGAATAGAATTGACTCCTGAATTTCAGGGCCCTCCTATTAGAAGAAATATACTCAAGGCCAGCTCTCTGAAGTGACCTGATATCACATTGGTCAAGTCTGAGTTCCCAGTGTAACAAATAATATATCAATTATTAATTAATATGAGAATCACCTACTCTGTCCTTAGCCAATCTCCATAATTTCTCAGCAAAAAAAGTTTCCTAATATTTTTGTGTTTATGCAAAATAACTAGTTTTTAAGGAATATTTATTGAAACATTGTGATTTACAAAGTTGTTCAAAATATAGTTGTTTCAGGCATATAATGTTCCAACACCAATCCCAGCACCAGTGTCCCCTTCTCTCCACCAATATCCCAATTCCCTCCCACCTACCCTCAGTAGGCATATAAAAAATTTATTTCAAATTATTAGGTTCAGTAAATCTTAAAGAAATGGGAAATAGAAGTATCAGAAAATAAATGAATAAAAGTCAAAATCAAAAAATGTTGTGATGATGAACTGCTGTATGCCTTCCTGTTTGTACTTCAGGAACTCCAATTATTCTTATATTGTTCCTCTTGAATTCATCTCATAGTTCTCTGGCATTCTGTTGTTTATTTTTTCAGACTATTTTTCACCTTCTGCTGTTTCCTACTGGTGTCCTTCTTCTCAGCTTGGAGCTCCTTGATCTTTTGCTCAGCTTCTGTTATTCTGCTGTTCAGAGCTTCTATTGACTTTTTAAGATATCACCTACCATATTCATTTCTGTTATTTCTGACTGTAGTAGTTTTTTCACTTTGATTGTCATACTTTCTTGTGCTTTTCTGACCTCCTGTTCTACTGTTTCTTTCAGCACACTGAACATCCTCATCACAGTGTCACTAAAGACACTGTCTGCAAATTTACTGGTGTTGTTTATGTCTTCAGTGATAATTGTTTTCACCCATTGAGCTGGAATTGAGCTGGTGGGCTTCTGTGTGTTTTCCCTTCTAATGTTCTTGTTGTACTGAAGGTGAGTCTTTGTAGTTAACCCCACACACATACACAAACACACACACTGAAGATACATAAGAATTAAGCTGAAAATTGCTCTCTCTTCTCTGCCCATCCTCACAGAGTGACAGGTTGAATAACTGTGAGCAGCAGGTAATTGGTTGAGCAAAGCTGTCACATTACCATACGCAGCCACGTGCTTCAGGAGATAGGGCCCTTAATACAGCATAGGTCAGGTGTGGAGGTTGCTGGGACCCCCCTGGCAGAGAGAGGCTATGCCTTTAATTTCAGAATAGGATCTATAATATCAGCCAGAGACAAGTCAGCAGAGTCAGCTAGCAAAACTTATAAAAATAACTAAAAATCACTTGGTAAATTAAAAACAAAGGTGAAGAGAAAAACCATGTTTAACATGCATTTTTGGTAGAAATCAAAGTCCAGCTCTCCAGAGTGATTTTTCTAATAGGCCTATTAAAAAGATGCCCCCAGTCTTGACCCCATGCCAGGCTATCTTTACCAGGGCAACTCAGAGGGGGACAGGTTGAGGGTTGAGTTTCCCTCCCCACACCAGCAGAAACCCAGTAGCCAAAAAACCTCCAGAACTCAATCGCAGCCATGCTCATGACAGAACCTGCAGAACAACCCAGGTATACGTGACTCATGAATGAAATATCCAAACTTGCTCTGAGTGGGACTGGGCCTCCTCCACCCAGCTCCCAAGTTTTCTAGTAGCTTGGCAGTCACACCTACAAACTGCCCCCAGTGCCATATAATCTCATCAATGCCCAAGAAGAGAGTGACATCGGCCTTACCCATGAGTAAATATGCTCTATAATCATATTCTAAATTTCAGAATTTCTGGAGTGCCCAGCCACATTTGCAGCCATGCAACCTCTCATACCCTAGCCCACTGATATGCCAAAAGTATCACACATTTGTTTGGGTTTAACATTCATGCTTGTAATCTCTTAAACAAGGGCTTAAATTAGCTCCAGGATGAAATACAGCAATCTTCATACACACTTTCCTCTTACAGTGGTGGGAAGGTGCATGGTGGTGGGATTGGTGTTTGAATATTAAATGTAATGAATTATTGTAAACAACTTTACAAAAATAAAATTAAATTAAAAAAAATGCCTCTCCCAAAATAATCCAGATGAAACTTGTTTTACTGACAGTAGTTGCCTAATTCACAAGGGGATTTGAAAAGCTCCATAAGTCTTTGTTAGCTTCACCAAAATAGTGGAAGTCAGAGCCTTTCCAGGGGGAAATTTAGCGCAAAATGTAAAATAAGTGCTCTTACATAAACTGACAGTTGTCTAAAGAATTTAAAATAAATATCTATACTATTTCAAAAGTCACTTTCTTAGTTCTATATGCACATACAGCAACATAGAATGAACGTATTAAACCAGCAATCCAAGAGCATACAAGAAGAGAAGACAAATGCTTAGTACCCATTACCCAATCCCCCTTTCTTCAAGCTGGCACATACTAACCATCTGTAATGAACAATAAGCAAGCAGGCGTAAGAGCTTGCAGAGCATAGTGGCAGAGAGCTGAAGTAATTAGAGATCAAAGTGGAGAGGAATATGATGTTAAATCTTGTAAGATTAGACTTTATTTTTTTAATAATGTAGGAGTACTGCTGTTTATTCAGCCATTGATTAAGTTGATTGAACTGGGCATGAACTCCACATTGCTTTTTTAATTCTATTTGAATGTTAACTTTATTTTGTTATTTTATTATTATTTTCCCCTTTTTTTTTTGATTCACCGTGAGATACAGCTACAAAGCTTTTATGTTTTAGCTTCGGTCATATAATCATCAAACACCCATCTCTTCACCAGTGTACACTTTCCACCATCAAAATCCCCAGTATTCCCCCAAATCCCCCGTTCCAACCCTTCCCCTGCTTGGGTGGCAGATAATTTCCCCCATACTCTCTTTGTTGAATGTAACTTTGGTTACATTCGATATTTTTTCTTTTTTTTTTTAATTCAATATTTTGACACCAGTCTTACCACCATTCAAACCTGCTGAAAAGGCAATGCTAGATTATTTGTTTTGTATTGCTTGTTATGGATAAAATATAATTTCCAGGAAATTCTGTGTCATTCTCTTCCAGGAGCTTTAGTTTATAGTCTCTGGGTCTTGGCCATTGATGAGATTACATGGCGCCAGGGGCAGTTTGTGGGTGTGACAGCCAAGCTTCTGGAAAACTGGGGACCCGGGAGGAGGAGGCCCAGTCCTGATCTAAGTGGGCTTGGAGATCTCAGTCACGTGTTCCCGCATATCTGGGTTTTCCTGCCGATCTGCACTCTGGTGAGGTTCATCCCATATAGACTTTATTTTGAATGAAAGGGGAGATACTGGAGAAGTTAGTGAAGAAAAGAAATAATGTCTGATTTGTCTTTTATTATTTTTTAAATTTTTTTATTTTAATGAATAATCGTGAGATACATTTACAGACTTACAGACTTTCATAATTGTGTTTTAGTCAAACAATGTTCAAGTACCCACCCTTCCACCAGTGCTCATTCCCCACCCCCAATGTTCCCAATATTCCTACCCCTACCACCACCTCTTCCCAACTCCTGCCTCTGTGACAGGCACAATCCCTCCTACTATCTGTGTCCTTTTGGGTGTTATGGTTTGCAATACAGGTAAAAAACAGCCATCACGTTTGGTCCATAATCTACTTTCAACATGCATCTACTATCCTGAGCAATCCCTCAAACTATCATTTATTTAGTGCTCCTCTCTCCATTCCAGCCTGACTTGTATTTTTTTTTTATTAGTGAAACACTGTGAGGGTACAGATTTACACATTTTCGTGCTTGTATTTCCGTCATACATTGTTCGAGTACCCATCCCTCCACCAGTGCCCATTCTCCACCACCAATGAACCCAGTATCCCTCCCACCCCCCAATCCCATCCCCCCACCCCACCCCGCCTCTGTGACAGGGCATTCCCTTTTGTTCTCTCTCTCCTTTTGGGTGTTGTGATTTGCAGTAGGGGTATTGAGTGGTCATCATGTTCAATCTATTGTCTACTCTCAGCATGCATCTCCCTTCCCTAGCAGGTCTTCTAACCACATTTTACTTGATGTTCCCTTCTCTATCTGAGCTGCCTTTTCCCCCAGGATGTGAGGCCAGTTTCCAACCCATGGAGCCAACCTCCTGGTACTTATTTCTACTATTCTTGGGTGTTAGTCTCCTTTTTGTTATTTTATATTTCATAGACGAGCACACTGACTTGTATTTTAAACAGATAACTCTAACTCCTAAATGGAAAACAAATGAGTAGAACAAAGAAGGAAACTTGAAGATCAGCAAAGGCTATAAACAACTGTTTGGGGCCAAAATAGTAATGTAGTGATGAGAACTTATCTGATTTAGAATACATTTTAAAGATATAACCCATTTTTTATTTTTAATTTATTTTATATTATGCTTGAAGGTTTTTCTTTCTATTTTTAAAGTTTTTTCTATTTTATTAAATTTTATTTGATTTTCAGTTGTTAATAATTGTGCTTCGGGCATATAATGTTCCAACACCACACCTTCCAACAGAGAGTGTGTGTGTGTTCCTCCACTAATATCCCAAGATCCCCTTCTACCATCCCACCCCACCCCCTTGATTCAGTTCTGTGGGCCAACACGCAGGATCTGTTAACATTGGGCATTTCTTGTTTCCTTACTATGTTTATTCATATTTCATATGTGAAAAAGGTCATTCTGTATTTGTCCTTCTCTCTCTGACTTTATTCAGCATGATACCATCGAATACCATCCATATTACAGCAGAGCACATGATTTTATCTTTCTTATGGCCAAGTATTCCATTATGTATATATATCAGTGTTCTTTATTCATTCATCTGTTCTTCAGCACTTGAGAATCCACAGTTTTTTGTTTTTGTTTTTAGTTTTAGGACCACACCCTAACCCCTGTGCTCAGGGCTTATTCTGGCTCTATACTCAAGGATTACTCCTAGAGATTTAACCTGGGTCAGCTTCTTGTGAGATTACAAGCACCATGGCAACCTGTGCTATCTCTCCACTCCAAGAACTGACAGATTTTACTGAGCAACTAAATGTTGGCAGGGAGAGAAAAAGATGAGTCAATAGTGATTCCATATTTTTTCTTAAGCTGCTGCATGAGCAATGAAGTTGAAGAATAAAAATATAATTTGCATCTCAAAATATTGGTCTGGAAATCAGGCACCTGAAGAAAGTTGGAGGTCAATGATCAGGTCAGAATTGGAAATCAGTAGAAAGATGGTAGATAATAGGGTGAGATCGGCTAAGGATTGAGTATATATAGGGGGGGTCTGAGAATGAATCTGAAATACACTATTTCAGAGGACTTTGGAATCTCTCAAAATGTCAATGCTTAGAGACTACAAATTTCAAGAAGGTAGTAACTATGCCAAATGCCATTGGAAAATTAAATAAGATGGGACCCACATATGAATCATTGGATTTGGCATGAAGGTGAGGCTGATTCAAGTTCTTGGTATCTTGGACAAATGGTAGAGGAAAACTGCAAAGTAGAACAAGAGGCTATTTGAAAATAAAACGAACACTCTGAAAAACAGAGAAGGCCAATCATAGGGTGGCTTGAGCATGTTACAATATGTTTTAGGCCATTTTAAATTAATGTCTTAAGGTTCTTAAGGGAAGTAACAAGTGATGTGTTGGGTGGTTAGGAATTATTGGCAGATACCAATTGTTGTATGAAGAGCTTTGGGTACTCTGGTGGGGCATTATTGTCATGTGGAGGTTATGAGACACTAAAAATACTTATTTTCCCACATAGATTGTTAGACAAAATTCACGGAATCTATTGATAATCTCATTTTCTCTACCTTCTAGCTGTTGTCTATAGGAAATATTTGGGAGTGGTATGCCTCCTGTTGAAAAGTCCTGGTCTGACACTTGATGGATTTTCCATTGATTTTGCTACCTTTATTTCCTGCTATATTACCTGCCTATAGAACTATTATTGCAGTAGACTTTAGTGAAAGGAGAAGAAATGAAGATATTTAGTAAAGACATTTGAAAAGGTGACAGAGGCTAGTTTAGTGTTGAGAAAGAAATTTCTTGAGAGAAGATACTTAAATATCATGGGAATGATTCAGTAGAAAGGATATAGGAGTTGTTCTTGAAGAAGAGGAAACAATAACTAAAATAAGATCCTTGGTTTCTGGGGTGGTAATGTACTGAAATGTGCAAGTAGAGCAGTTGGTCTTAGAGGAAAGTGGGGCAAAGACCCCATGTAGTTGATTTAGTGGGAGTCTGTGGGTATTATTTTCTTACTTACTGTATTTTCTTGTACTCAGACTTCCTGAAGTTATCAGAAAAGTCATCAGCTCTATCAGAGGAAGATGTTCAATGTTTGATTTTTACTACTGGCTATACGTTAGAATCACTCAGACAATTTAAAAAAGAAGAGACTCTATTATCATTCCTTCTTATCTCTAAGTGATGCTACATAGGCATTCTGAAAGAAATATGAACAGCAAATGGAAACCTAGGTAATACCCTACCTTCTGTGCTATCACTCCATTCCTAGGCAGTGTAAATTTTTAAAAAAGCCATGTACCACTTTTCATATACTATCTTTAAGCATTTTTTTCAGATGATGTAAGAGGATTCTACTGATATTAATCTATTGGTTCTAGCATTTTCCCTACCTGATGTGATAATTTGTTGTGTGTTTGGTATTAATAAGAGGCAACCGAGGATAGGAGGAAATAAAAACTTTTAGAGTTTTGGAAGAATTCTATAAGTATCGTATCTTACTGGGCCCATTTTTCCATATCTTTAAAGGGAGATGAAATCTAAGAGGTGAAATTCAGGAGTGTCTAGTCAAAACTATCTAGAATGACTGAGACCACCAACTATAATCTTAAATCTTGAGGAAATACTAAGTGGAGACTATCAATAAGAGAGAGCAAAATTGTATGATGTTATTGTAAAAATAATTACATGCAAAAACAGTTACCTACCATTATTGAGCACTTACTCTAGAGGCCAAGTACCAAAAAATATGTTTGCTTTTTCGTTCAGTCCTTGAACAACCCTATGAAGTAAATATTATTATCTTTATCTTGTAGAAGAGAAAATTTAAGATTTAGAAAGAAAAACTTAGCAAAGCCCACAAGAACTCTGCAATATTAACTCATAAAATGCCTCATGTAGCTCTAATGGAATGAAGAGAACACAGAGTCCCTCTTCCTTGTTTTTTAATACTCATAAAAATGCTCCATGGTTGGAAGCCTGCTTCATGAGCTGGGGAAAAAGGCAACTGGAATAGAGAAGGAATCGTTAAGTCAATGAAGGTTGGATGGATCGTTCAGGATGGGAGATTTGTGCTGAAAGTAGATAAAGGACCAAACGTGATAGCTTCTCAGTTTCTGTATTGCAAGCCATAATGGCCAAAAGGAGAGAGAGAGAGAGAGAGAGAGAGAGAGAGAGAGAGAGAGAGAGAGAGAGAGAGAGTATGGGGGAAATTGTCTGCTATAGAGGCAGGGGGTGGTTGGCATGGGGGAGGGGGATATTGGGAACACTGGTGGTGGAAAATGTGCACTGGTATAGGGATGGGCATTCGATCATTGTATGACTGAAACTCAAACATGAAAGCTTTGTAACTGTATCTCATGGTGACTCAATAAAAAAAAAAATTTAATGCCAAAATTCCAGACTGCAAAGAAAGTCTAAAGATGCATACTGGGATCTAGTTAGGTGAATTTCCTGCAGCTACTGATCTAGATGGATGGGGATACCAGCAGTCAAATTTGGGTTGAGTTTAGTATTAACTGCTTATCACTGGCTCTAGAAGCTTACATTATGTTCCCAGCTTGGTTATACTTTGACCAGGGATATTGTAAAGTGAATGAAAAAGACATTGGTCTGTCCCAGGATTATCTACATCATGGAGTTGGACAGGGAATACTTTTGTGTGAGTGTGTGTGTGTGTGTGTGTGTGTGTGTGTGTGTGTGTGGTGGAGTTGGACCACACCCAATAATGCTCAGGGCTTACTCTTGGCTTTGCACTCAGGAGTTACTCCTGGCATGGCATTGCTTGGGATGACAGGGATCAAACCTGGGTTGACTGCCTGCAAGACAAGCACTTTGAACTGTCACTCTGGCCACAAGGGCAGGGACTTCTTGGGCAGATTTTCTGAAAGGACTGAACATTGGAGGGTGGAACTCTTAGTTATTAATGTGTTGGATGTCAACCCTAAGTGTTTTAAGCTTATCAATGCATAGCCCCTTTTCCTCCTCCCAGAGAAGCTTAACGTGCCTTTGCTAGCATTCCTTATTTGGTTAAAGCTTATCTTTAATATCTTTAATTTTTCCTTTGTGTTTTACCTCTCATTGTCTCAGCTCCCCGAGTCAGTCTTGACTACTCATAAACCAAAACTTTCTGGTAATTCTGGACTTTGTATTTGTAGTGATTTGTATTTTAAGTGCTGTGTATTTGTACCTGCTTTTCTATTTTCGATATCTCCTATTTTCTATTTAAACTTTTAGTTTTTAAAAAGGACTGGAGCGATAGCACAGCGGTAGGGCGTTTGCCTTGCATGTGGCCAACCCGGGTTTGATTCCTCCATCCCTCTCGGAGAGGCCGGCAAGCTACTAAGAGTATCCCGCCTACACGGCAGAGCCTGGCAAGTTCCCCGTGGTGTATTCAATATGCCAGAAACAGTAACAACAAGTCTCACAATGGAGACGTTACTAGTTCCCACTCGAGCAAATCAATGAACAACAGGACAACAGTGCTACAGTGCTTTCTATCTTCCTATAGCCTTTTTATATTTTACTATAAAATATAACTTTACAGTAAATTTTAGTTTATTGCTCTATATTTTACTATAGAGCAATGTTCTTTGGTTAAACACAGAAAGATTGTTAATGCTATGTTCCTAATATTTGAGAGTTGATTGACTGAAATATATCTACTCCTGGGCATGGGTCATAATTCTTTGACTCAGACTTCAGTTGCTGTAGTTCCTAACACCCCAAAAGGGAGGTCCTGCGTGGGACTGGGGTGGACCTGGGGCAAGTGACATAGCTACACCAGCATCAAAATGAAACAGTCTAGAAAACATAAATGCATGGTCTTGAGTGCAAACTGTTATGGACAAGCTTCCCCTCTGGTGAAGAACAAGCTGAACAGGTCTGAAGAGACTTAGTCTGGGATTCATTGTTGTTCATGATTAGTGCCTTGGTTGTTCTCAGCGCCCAGAGGACTAAGTGGTGGGATCTTTGTCTCTTACTCTGTTTAACCTGTTACTCTGTTTAACATATGTTAACATATGTTAACATACTCTGTTTAACATATGTATATGTTAAACTTACTTGTTTAACATATACAACTAGAAGGAAAACCAAAATCAATGTAGATGTCTTTGGGAGATAGAATATCTCCTTGAGTTAATATTCCAAAGAGAATTGCCTCTGCCAAATGTTTTATCTATTTTCACCATCAGCTGTGGTGGTCCTCCATATCTCTCTCTCTCTCTCTCTCTCTCTCTCTCTCTCTCCTGGGAAGGCCTGGGGAGTATGGGAGGTGGCTCTTGGCCACTGAACGCAGGCGTTGTCACAGTACCCACACATGCTTTGTGAACTCACAAACGTCATATGCTCTCTGAATCCCACGACTGATCACAACAGTTCTCTCTAAGGCCTGGAGAAGGTTTTTGTTTTTTTTTTTTAATTGAATCACCATGAGATAGTTACAAGCTTTCATGTTTGGGTTACAATCTCACAACGACCAAACACCCATCCCTCCACCAGTGCACATTCCCCACCACTGATATACCAGGTATACCCTCCCCTTTCCCACCCTCCCCCTGCCTCCATGGCAGACAATATTCCCCATAATCTCTCTCTACTTTTGGGCATTATGACTTTCAACACAGACACTGAGAGGTCATCATGTTTGTTCCATTATCTAATTTCGGCATGCATCTCCCATCAACTGGTTCTGAGGCCTGGAGAAGGTTCTTACACTTTATATCATCTTCAGGCTCAGTACTGCATGCCACCTTGAGCTTCTCTGAGTCCTGTGATTGGCTCTCTTTGTGTCTACTGTAGGATAGACAGACTTATTTTCACAGACCTTGCATCTGTCATCCTGTTAGCCTGACTGTGTTGTAAGTTGAGGAAACCACATAAATATCTGATGATCACCAGGAAGCAACATATGGTTATTCATCTGAAAACATGCACGATGACATTTCATATTGCCTCTTCTCTTGGCATCTTAAGGTATTCAGCATTACTTCTTCCCATACAGACACTAGTAGAAAGAGCATTAAAAAAGGAAAAAGAGGGCCCATAGTACAATGGGTAGGGTGCTTGCCTTGCATGTGGCCTCCCCAGGTTTGATTCCTAGAACTCTATATAGTCTCCAAAACCCAGTTAGGAATAATCCTCTTGTTCAGAGCCTGGAGTAAGGCCTGAGCATTGCCAGGTATAGAACAAACAATCAAAAATCTAATGATCACACAATATAGCAAATTCAGATCTGACTATGAAGTGACAAAACTCATTAGGCAGCCTTAATAAGTCAAAATTAACCAAAAATGGCTTTCATATGCTATAGTACTAAAATGGCAGCACAAATAAAATTCACAATCTTTCATAGATTTTTTTGAGATTAAAAATTAAAGGATTGGGGCTGGAGAGATAGCACAGCGGGTAGGGCGTTTGCCTTGCACGCGGCCAACCCGGGTTCAAATCCCAGTATCCCATATGGTCCCCTGAGCACAGCCAGGGGTAATTCCTGAGTGCAGAGCCAGGAGTAACCCCTGTGCGTTGCCAGGTGTGACCCAAAAAGCAAAAAAAAAAAAAAAAAAATTAAAGGATTGGGGGAGGGTGGGAGGGACACTGGGTTTACGGGTGGTGGAGAATGGGCACTGGTGAAGGGATGGGTTCCCAAACTTTGTATGAGGGAAGTATAAGCACAAAAGTGTATAAATCTGTAACTGTACCCTCACGGTGATTCTCTAATTAAAAATAAATAAATTAAAAAAAAAAGAAACAAATATGTATTAATTTCTCCATGTACAGTTTTCATGACACAAATAAAATATTGAATAATATAAGGGAAAAAAATAAAATAATATTATTGAAAAAGTTAAAAAAAAAATTAAAGGATTGTTTTCTTTAAGGATTTTTGTCAATAAGCAGTTCCCATCACTGACTGCTTAGAAAGAAAAAAAAGACATTTAAATCTTAGGAAACAGACTTCAGATATGGTTTTTAAACTTGTAATTATCTAAATTGATTCAATTTGATCCAGTTTTGCTTCACACTAAGGTAAAAAGGACTTATGGCCTTGTGGGAAGAAATTTTTCAATTTTTAAAGAACAGAAGTAAGCTCAGAAAATTGACAATGAACATAAAAGATAGCTAACCCCTTAAATTAGTTGGTATGATGTAATCAGGGTGGAGAATCAACTTATCTTCAGTAATAAGGCAGAAGACTCATTTTTGTATTAACAGATTATATATTCTACCTTACACATATATGAGCATATTATACATCTTTGGGGAAAAGGGGCCTTCCAAGCAGTGCTCAAGGGAACAGAGATGGAATGGAACTCTGGTGGTACTTGGCTATCTAGGCCAATGTGAAGGTCTGAGGATGTGGTGTTGTTTTGGGCCTTGTAGTGCCAGGGACCAGCAGGGTTACCATGGGAGTTCTCAGGGGGCTCCAGTGCCACACCAATGGAGCTGGGACCAGTGCCAGGGACTGAACCTGGGCTAATACTTTGCAACTACCCCATCCCCTTATTTATCTCCTCAATATCTACCTTAACATATCATATTTTACTTAGTACTGACAAAAATTCTGTCAAGGAATGATCAGATTAAGAGGTCTCCCAGGTAGTAAATATGAGTATCTTGCTAGGCCTAAACACTTCCCAAGGAAAAGAAAAGAAATATTTTCATTAATCTTGGCTAATTTTTTTAAAATCAAGTTTTTAATAGTTTAGGTACAACCTTTCTGGAGTGATAGCACAGCGTATCTCACCCGCACGGCAGAGCCTGGCAAGCTACCTGGTTTTTAAACTTGCAGTTATCTAAATTGATTCAATTTGATACAGTTTTGCTTCACACTAAGGTAAAAAGGACTTATGTCCTTATGGGAAGAAATTTTTCAATTTTTACAATATGCCAAGAACAGTAACAACTTGGCGTATTGTAAATATACAATATGCCAAGATCAGTAACAACAAGTCTCACAATGGAGACCTTACTGGTGCCCGCTCAAGCAAATCTATGAGCAACAGGATGACAGTGACAGTGATACAGTGACAGTCATAACCTATCATAAAATTGTATATGCATTTTAAGCGATCCATTTGTTAAGTTTTAGCAGCTGTCCACATTTTAAAACTACCATCCAAAGGGAGCGGTACTGGCACGCCCTCGGCCCGGATAAGACCCAGAGCTGCTGCTCGAGAAACAGACCCTCTGCTCCTAAAGACTATGATCCAAGAGGTCTTCTAACCCATTTTGGCACCCAGAGCAGCTTCTTACAGAAATGCATCTAGACTGTGAACTGAACTAAAACATCAGAAATCCAAAACCAGAAATCCAGAATGAAGAGCTCATAGAATCTTCATTCTCAGCAATGAAAAGAAATTATTAAATGATGCCTTTTCAGCAAAAAAAAACTACCATTCAAAACAAGACAGAAAACAACACTTTTATAATCCCAGGGGGCTTCCTCCAGGCCCTATAAGTCACTCTCAGTACACCCAGGTTTCTTTCTATCACAATATATTGGCTTTGCTTGTTCTTCAAAATCATGAACTGAGGGGCCAGAGAAATATCTCGGTGGACCAGAGTCTATGCTTTACATTCAGGAGGCCTGGGTTTGATCCCCAGCACCACAGTGACCCCTGAACATAGGAGCTTGAAGTAGCCCTTGAGCATTCAGGGTGTGGCCCCAAAATAAGACGGTCATAAAATGAAACAATGCAACACATAATCTTTTATCTGTTCTCTTGCGTACAGGATAAACTGTGTCTTCTTTCGTAGAGCTTTTGGGATGACTGTCACTGTCCCTTTGTTTCTGTAGTTTATTCTCTTTCACTGCTGAGTACTAGTCTAATTAAAAGATATACCATACTATCTATATGTAGCCATTCTCCTCTTAATGGACATTTGGGTTGTTTGCCATGTTTAGCTATTAGGAATAAAGATGGCATACGCAGACCAATGGAACAGGGTGGAATATCCCTACACACAACTCCAAATGTATGATCATCTAATCTTTGATAAGGGAGCAAGAAATGTGAAGTGGAGCAAGGAAAGTCTCTTTAACAAATGGCGCTGGCAACTGGACAACAACATGCAAAAGAATGGGCTTAAACCTCGATCTGACACCATGCACAAAAGTCAGATCAAAATGGATTAAAGACTTCAATATCAGACCACAATCCATAAGGTACATTGAAGACAAGGTCGGTAAAACCCTCCACAACATTGAAGCTAAAGGTATCTTCAAAGATGATATGCAACTGATCAACCAGAGGGGGAGTGTTGGAAAACCTGACTGTGCTTAGGATTTACTCTCAGAGTTCACTCTTGGCAAGGCTGGGGAACTTTACAGGTGACAGATCTGGAGATTTGTCTTTGGATTTTCAGTTCTAATCCATTGTTCAGAGGATCTATCCTATTCCAGAACAATACTGTTTGGATTTCGTTAACTTTATAGTATAGTTTCAAGTAAGGTAATGAGATACTTCCCTATTTTTAATTTCTCAGTATGGTTTTGAATATTCAGGGTGCTATATAATGAAATACAAGCTTTATTATTGACCATTCTAAGTCCTTTAATAACATCGTCAGAATTTTAATGGGTATTTCATTATTCTATAAAAAAAGATCAAAATGGCCATTTTGACAATACTGATTCTCCCAATCTATGAACAGAGTATTTCTATTTCCTAAAGTCTACCTTTATTTATTTCATAAATGACTTATAGTTTTCATGGTAAAGGTCTTTCACATGTTGATTCCTAGGTACTTGATATTTTTACACCTTTTAAAATTTTTCCTTTTCTAAATCATTATTATCATATAAGAATATGAAATCCTTTGTGCATTGCCTTTTTTGGGGGGTCACACCCGGAGATGCACAAGGGTTACTCAGAATTCTGGGAATCAAACCGGGGTTAGCCACGTGCAAGGCAAACACCCTACCTGCTATGCTATCACTCCAGCCCCTATGCATTGCCTTTGCAACCTGTTTCTTTGCTGCACTGACTTATTGTTTCTAGGAACTTGTAAGCAGACTTGTTAGCATTTTCTATGTATATTACATCATCTGCAAGAAGGGAGATTTTGACTTCTTTTCCTATTTGGATTCCCTTGATTTCTTTGTCTTGCCTGATTTCTGTTGCTAAAACTTCTAACACTAGGGCTGGAGAGATAGCACAGCAGGTAGGGCGTTTGCCTTGCACGCAGCCGACCCGGGTTCAAATCCCAGCATCCCATATGGTCCCCTGAGCACGGCCAGGGGTAATTCCTGAGTGCAGAGCCAGGAGTAACCCCTGTGCATCGCCGGGTGTGACCCAAAAAGAAAAACAAACAAACAAAACAAACAAAAAATAAAATAAATAAAACTTCTAACACTAGATTAAGTAGCAGAGGAGAGAGTAGACATAATTTCCTTCTACCTGATCTCAGAGGGAATGCTTTCACTTTTCATTTGTTAAAGATGGCCATTGGGGCTGGAGCAATAGCACAGCGGGTAGGGCGTTTGCCTTGCATGAGCCGACCCGGGTTCGATTCCCAGCATCCCATGTGGTACCCTGAGCATTGACAGGGGTAATTCCTGAATACAGAGCCAGGACTGACCCCTGTGCATCACCAGATGTGACCCAAAAAGCAAAAAAAAAGAAAAAAAATGGCCATTGCTATCCTGAGAAAGTCTTCTATTCCTATTTTGTTGAGGGTTCATATGATAAATGAATGTTGGATTTTGTTGAATGTTATGTCTGAATCCATTTATACTGTCATATCATTTTTTCTTTTATTGCCATAGCACATTACATTAATTGATTTGCTTATGACAAACCATCCTTGCCGCCCTGTAAGGAGTTCCACTTGATCTTGATGTATGGTTCTTTCAATAGGATTTGGTTTTCTAAGATTTTCTTGAGGGATTTTTGTTTTGATGTTCAAAACAAAAGGAAGTTGGTCAGAGATTTCTTTTTTTTAAATTTTCAGTAGTATCTCTAAATGCTTTGGGTTTTAGCGTAATTTTGCTTTTTTTTTTTGAGGGGGGTCACACCCAGCGATGCTCAGGGGTTACTCCTTGCTCTACAGACTCAGGAATTACTCCTGGTGGTGCTTGGGGAACCATATGGGATGTGCCAGGGATCGAACCCAGATGGGCCGCGCCCAAGGCAAACGTTCTACTGCTGTACTATCACTCCGGCCCCCTATTAATGTAATTTTGACTTCATAGAAGTTGTTAAGAATTGGCTCTTGTTTCTCCAATATTTTAGAAGAGTCTGAGAAGTATAGGTAGTAAGTTTTCTTTGAGGGTTTGGTAGAACTTACTAGTGAAGCCATCTGGACCAGAGCTTTTGTTCTTTTTTTTTTTTTTTTTTTTTTTTTTTTTTTTTTTTGCTTTTTGGGTCACACCCAGCAATGCTCAGGAGTTACTCCTGGCTTTGCACTCAGGAACTACTCCTGGCGGTGCTTGGGGGACCATATGGGATGCCGGGGATCGAACCCGGGTCGGCCGCGTGCAAGGCAAACGCCCTACCCGCTGTGCTATCGCTCCGGCCCCCAGAGCTTTTGTTCTTGAGGAGAGATTTTTCATTACTTTTTCAATTGCTTTGCTTGTTATTTGCTGTTCTTTTGTTTTTACTTTCTCCTAGCTCAGTTTTTGGAGGTTGTATGCTTTTAAGAAATTTCTAATTTCTTCAAGTTTTTTCAGCTCAATAGCATAAATAGTTCATGGTAACCTCTCATGATACTTTTAATTTCTAAGAGGGTCTACTGTACTTTCTCCCTTTTTTCTATGATTTGACTTGGTAGTTTTCTCTTTTTTTCTCATAAGTCTAGCTAAGCATTTGTCTTTCTTGCTTATACTTTTGAAGAACAAGCTCCTGTTTTCATTGACTCTTTGTATTGCTTCCTTGATTTTTTTTATTGAATCAACATGAATTACACTGTTACAAAGTTACTCAGAATTAAGTTTCAGCATATAATATCTCAACACTAATCCCTCCACCAGTGCCCACTTCCTTCACCAATTTCCCCAGTTTCTCTCTCACCCCCCAGTCTTCCCTCTATAGCAGGCATTTTCCCCTCCTCCATTGTTTTAGTGCTCCTTTTTCTCTAGGCTTGGGGCATACACCACTTGTTCCCTACCTCAGGATCAACGTTCTGCTGAAGATCACTTCTCGTGCTCTTCATTTCTATTACCGTTGTTTTTTTGTTTTTAATGATGTTTCTTTATATTTTTATATCTGCATATTTGAGAGATTATTCTGTGTCTGTCTCTTTCCCTCTAACTTTACTCAGCATTATATTCTTCAGATTCATCCAAGTAGCAAAAAAATGTGTGACTTGATCTTTTTTATATGGCCAAGTATATTCCATTGTGTATATTATCATAGTTTCTTAACTTGTTTTTTTTCCCTCTTTTTGGGTCACACCCAGCGATGCACAAGGGTTACTCCTGGTTCATGCACTCAGGAATTACCCCTGGCGGTGCTCGGGGAACCATATGGGATACTGGGAATTGAACCCGGGTTGGCCGCGTGCAAGACAAACGCCCCATTCGCTGTGCTATTGCTCCAGCCCCTACCATAGTTTCTTTAGACAGTCATTTGTTCTTGGACTCTTGAACCGTTTCCAGATTTTGGGTCATTGTGAATAGTTCTGCATTAAACATAGGAGTGCCAATGTTTTTTTTTTCTGCACTGTGTTTTTGGACCCTTGGGTTATATTCCAAGGAATGGAAATGCTGGTTTTTACTGAAGTTCAATCCTAGTTTTTTAGGTATCTTCATATTTTTTTTGCACAAAAGCTGGGCCATTTGACATTCCTGCCAGCAGTGAATGAGTGTCCTTTTATCCCCCATCATGTCAACACTGGTTATTTTGTTCTTTTTTATATTTACCAGTCTCTGTAGTGTGACATGATAGATATCTCACTGCTTCCATTTGCTTTTCCCGAATGGTTAGTGATGCAGAGCATATTTTCATTTGCCTTTTGGCTATTTGTATTTTTTTCTTTGAGGAAGATTCTGTTCATCTCTTCTCCTCACTTTTTGATTAGGTTGGACTTTTTTTTCTAGTGAAGTTCTACTAGTGCTTTGTATATCTTAGGTATGAACATCTTTTCTGATAAGTAGTGGGCAAATATTTTCTCCCAGCCTGTTGGGTGTCTGTATTCTGGTCATTGTTCCTTTTGAGGTTCATAGATTCTTAATTTAGTAGAATCCCACTTATATATGTCTTTTGCTTTCACTTGCTTGCCAATGAGATGGTGTGCTCAAAGATACCTCTAGCATCAATATAATAGGAATTCTGCCTATGTCTTCCTTTATCTACCATATGGTTTTAGGTCTGATATCTAGGTCTTTTGGGGGCAGCACTCAAAGATTCTAAGGGCTTACTCCTGGCTCTAGGCTCAGAGATCACTTCTGGCAAATTTCGGGACCATACAGGGTGCAGGATGTTGAACCCGGATTGGTCACATGCAAGGCAAGTACCCTACCTGCTGTACTATTGCTCCCACCCCTGATATTGAGGTCTTTAATCCACTTTGATTAGACTTTTGTGCATGGTATTAGAAATGGATATGAATTAATGTTTTTGAATGTGACCAACCAATTTTCCCAGTACCAATTGTTGAAGAGGCTTATCCTGACCCACTTCATACTTTTTGCTCTTTTATCAAAGATTATCTGTCTATATAGCCAAGGACCTGTTACTGGATTCGCAGTTCTATTCCATTGATCTGAATGTGTCCTTGTTGCTCTTTTATTTACTAACACTTTGTAGTACACTTTGAAGTTGGGGAAAGTAACTGACCTGTGATGGGTGGAAATAGAGTAAACAAAGCTCTGGTCTTCAGGATCTAGCCACATGGCTCCACCATGTGGAGAAACTGTGATGTTTCTCCACATGGTGTTTTTTTTTTTCTGATCTTGTTTTACTGGCAGTTTGGGAATATTTCTTCAGGGACCAATTCTCTCTTTTTTTTTTTTTGGTTTTTTTTTTTTAATTTTATTTTATTAAATCACCGTGTAGAAGATTACAATGCTTTCGGGCTTAGATCTCAGTTATACAATGTTGAAACAACCATCCCTTCACCAGTGCCCATATACCACCACCAAAAAAAAAAAAAAAACCCACACAGTACACCTCCCATCCCGCCCCCCCCACCCCCTACCTTGTAACTGATAAGTTTCATTTTACATTCTGTTTACTTTGGTTACATTCAATATTTCAACACAAACCTCACTATTGTTGTTAGGAGTACCCCACTAGATTCAGACCTACTGTGAAGACAAATAAGGTTTTGAATTTCTGTACTTTGACACAAAGTCCAGGGAGATTTCTTCCAGATATTGGATCATTGCAGCCTTGAAAACCCAATCTGTGGTCGTCTTAATATGGCGGGCACCGCGCCCTTCATCCCCGGAGAGAAAGAGGCGAGAGAGAGAAATACCTTTCCCCTCCTGGGCGGGCACGGGGCCGAGGCTCAGTTCTCAGGCTGGAGACATTCTGCGAGGAGTTGCCCACGCCGAAAGAGGTTTTGCTGGGTCTGGATTCACGCTTGTGCAGCTGCGGAGAGGCCCGGACCAATTCTCTTTGGACACTCTGAGGCTTCCCCTCTGAATCTTGTAGGGAAGGGTCAGAGTTAGGGTCAATGCTCCCAGGAAGGAAGAATAGGCCCATAGATTCATTCCACTTACATCCTTGTCTGCAGCCAGAGGAACCAGTTAAGGAAGTTTCCCAGGCCCAGAATGATAGTACAGTGGTTAGGGTTCTAGCCTTGCACATGGCCAACCCGGGTTCTATCCTTAGCATCCTATATGGTTCCCCTGTGGCCCCTGAGCTTCGGACCTGGGTGTGGCACAAAAGTTGTATGCAGGAAGAGGGGGGATGGGAGTAAAGGAAGGGTGCTTTCTCCCACCTTCTTTTAGCACTCCCTTCTCCTCCAGAGGGACCATTTCCTTCCACCAATGTCATACTGTACTCTTCCCTATATAGGTACTAGAGTTTCTTTAGCTTACACACACTTGAGTTATTTCCAGATTTTGACTGGACCAGTCTAAATTCTGATCAGCAGTGAATGTGGGTTCCTTTTCCCCCTCCCACGCATCCATGCCAACACTGGTTACTGTTGTTCTTTGTGATGTGTGCCAGTCTTTCTCGTGTAAACTTGTTTTGATTTTCATTGTTGTTTTGATTTTCATTTCCCAACTGGGTGCTTCTTGATCTATTGTTCCTATCTCCAATTATTTTCTTTAGGTCGAATGCTTTTTTGGTCTTAAATAAGTGTGGCTGTTCCAGCTTTTTATGCAGAGGCTGGGGGTGGGACTGTGTCTATTAATGACTCGTATGATTGTTTTCCAACCTTTCACTGTGGACCTGTGTTTATACTGTGAGTTCGGGTGTGATTCATGTAAGCAGAAAATAGTTGAATTTTGTTTCCTTATTCATCAGCATCATAGTATGTTTTTTTCTGGGAGAATCGATTAATATTTAGTGATACAAATAGATATACTATCATTTTTGTTAGATATTTTGGGGTTTTTTTGCCTTTAGACATTTGTTTTTGTGGGAAATTAGTTAGCATTAAGTGTAGGCATGAATTTTATGTAGCAAATGTCTTGAGCTTTTGCTTGTCTGAGAAAAAAAAATTTTATAATGTAGGAGCACTGCAGAATCTCCTGCCCCTGTGCCAGGCTGTCTTCACCAGAGTCCCCTCGGAAGGGAGCAGGTTGAGTTTCCCTCTCCACCCTAAGCAGAGCCCCCGCAGCCAAAAACCTCCAGAACCCAGCCACAGCCATGCTCAAGGCCACTCTCCACATGCTCAGACAAGCCTCACCCATGAAGGAACCAACAGAGGAACCCAGGTATGTGGGAAGGGTGGCTGAGATCTCCAAACCTGCTCAGATTGGGACTGGGCCTCCTCCACCCAGATCCACCGTTTTCTAGTAGCTTGGCAATCACACCCACAAACTGCTCCCAGCGCTATGTAATCTCATCAATGGCCAAGATCCAGAAAATATAAAACAAAGCTCCTGGAAGAGAGCAATGCAGAATCTTGCATGGCAGAGCCCTTGACCCTGAATATGATAGGGACGAATGGAGACATTACTGGTGCCCGCTTGAGCAAATCTATGAGCAAGGGGATGACAGTGATACAGTGAATTAGGAAAACTGGTATTTATTCAGCCATTGATTAAGCTGATTGAATTGGGCATGAACTCCACATTACTTTTTTTTAATTTTTTAATTGTATAAGTTAGTTCACAATGTTTGATTACATTCAATATTCAAACACAAATCCCACCACCATTACACCTTCCCACCACCAAATTCGGGATGGTTCCATCCCAAACCCCAATCTCTGTCCCAAAACACAACTAAAATCATACATTTCATACTGTCTGTTATGAAGAACTGCTGAATATCCTTACAAAAAAGTGTTCATATAGGAAACAGTGTGAAGATTGTTCTATTTTGTCAGGAGCCATTAAGACATTCTACAAGATATCACTAACATGTTGTTAAAGTTTGGGTGATGTGAGCTTTGGTATATACATCTGAAAATATGTATATATGCATATGTATATATTTCCCTCTATGATTTGTTGCCTACTATCTGAGCCCCATCAAATGTGGTGTAGTAATTATGGAGAATGGGTAGTAAGTGTCTTATGATGTGTCCAGGAATATGTTCACTCATATGTGAGGCTGGGCCCCAGCATGTGGTGAGTGGACTTGAGCGTGGTAGCAGTTGTGTTGTGGAGGGTTTTGGCTGCTGGAGCTGAGTCCCTGGGGACTGGGAGGGCTCTCACCCGCCCCTTCTGGGGCACCTCATGTGAAACAGCCTGGCATAAAGTCTGATGGCATCGTTATGGGGCCTCATGTTATACTCCCTTTTGGGAGAAGCAGCCGTGTAATCTGGACAATGGCCAATGGTAAGATTATCTGGCGCTGGCAGGAGGTGGCTTATGGGCCAGGTAGAGGTTGACCCCTGGGTCGCTGGAGACTTGGGAAAGTGGGCAGAGGATCTCCACTCCTGATCCCGTTTAGCCCAGAGTCCAAGGTCACAGAGTTCCACGTTGCCTGGGTTCCATAGAACTTCACTCATGCGTGAGGATCAGATCAAGCGCATGGGGAGCGGCCTTGAGCATGGTGGCTGTTGGGTTGTGGAAGTTTTTGGCTGCTGGAGCTGGGTCCCTTGGGGCAGGAGGGGCTCTCACCTGCCCCCTTCTGGAACACTCCGGTGAAGACAGCCTGGCACCAAGTCAGGAGATTCTGCAGTTCTCTCTTTCGTGAGTTTTAGTTTATAGTCCCTGGGTCTTGGCCGTTGAGATTACATGGCGCCAGGGGCAGTTTGTGGGTGTAACTGCCAAGCTACTGGAAAACTGGGGATCTGGGGGGAGGAGGCACCGTCCCGATCCAAGCAGGCCCGGAGCTCTCAGTCACAGGTTCCCGCTTACCTGTGCGGTACAGGCCCTAACTTCGTCTTTTGATGTCTTTTGAGATTTATGGATCTTTGAAATAAGGCTAATAAATGAGCTTATATAGCTGAACCAGAGGTGGTTTGTGGGTGTGTCTCCCACATACCTAACTTTTGGCCGTTTTTTAATTTCTTAGTAAACTTGGCCCCATGTTGTTGGGGTCTGGCCAAAGGCACAGCAGCAATTTTGGGGTATCTGAGAGTCTGAAGGCATCATCAGGCTGCTGATGCACTCGCCCCACAGGTAGAGGTTGACCTGCTGTCATACTCTCAGGTCTGAGAAAATTTTAATCTCTTTCTCACATCTGAATGAGAACAATGAAAGACAGAGGACAATAGGCTGAAAATTTTTCTTGTGCAGTGTTTTTTTTTTCCTTTTTGGGTCACACCTGGCGATGCACAGGGGTAACTCCTGGCTCTGCACTCAGGAATTACCCCTGGCGGTGCTCAGGGGACCATATGAGATTCTGGGAATCGAACCTGGGTCACCCGTGTGCAAGGCAAACACCCTACCCGCTGTGCTATCACTCCAGCCCTTGTGCAGTGTTTCAAATATATTATTTCATTGCTTTATTGCTTGTATGGTTTCACATGAGAGATCTGTTGTGAATTTTATGTTCTTTCCCCTGTATTTAAAGTTTTACTTCTTTTCTTGCTACCTTAAGTTATGTGTCTCTCTTTGGTCCTTGTCATTTTTATTACAATGTGTCCTGGTGCTCTATTTTGGTAGGTTTTGTTTGCTACTCTTTAGATTTCTTATATATGTGCACAAATTTTCCTCTAATTTTGGGGGTTCTAAGTCATCATCTTTTATATTATTTTTCTTCCCCTTTGTCATTTTCCTCTCCTTCAGATATTCTAATGATATGAGGTTATTCCTTATCCTTTAAGTAATCTATATTTTATTGATTTTTAAGTCACTTTTATCTTTTAAATTTTTATTAAAGAGCCATGATTTAGAAAGTTACTGATAGTTATTTGAAAAAATTAACAAGATGGATAAGTCACTTTTCTATTGCCTCTTTTATGGTACCGGCTTGTGTTTTATATTCAAGATCACTGATAAGGTTTTCAAAATTCTAAATTATTTTTATGTGACTTGCTACTGAATTCTTTATCTCTTTCAATTCCATTTCAATGAATTATTTAATAGTTTGCATCAGTTTTTCTTTGAGTCATTTATGTTTCTCTTTTAGAGAAATTTCCTCTACATTATGAAGACTATTGTTCGAGGTTCAATTCCATTTCCTCTTCAAATGGAATCAAAGTTCTTTTATTTTATTTTTTTTTTTGCTTTTTGGGTCACACCCGGCAATGCACAAGGGTTACTCCTGGCTCTGCACTCAGGAATTACCCCTGGTGGTGCTCAGGGGACCATATGGGATGCTGGGAATTGAACCCGGGTCGGCCGCGTGCAAGGCAAACACCCTACCCGCTGTGCTATCGCTCCAGTCCCAGAATCAAAGTTATTGATGAACTTGAGGATTCCCCAGGACTCCTCGCTTGCTTTGCTTTAGAAACTGATTCACTTGGAATTCTCATTTTTCACTGTTTCTTTATGATAATTTTAGTTTCATTTCTTTAGAAAAATACTAGAAGTATAATTGCTGGATTTTGGTCCAGACAATTGTTAAAGCTTTTTTTTTGGGGGGGGTCACACCCGGCGATGCACAGGGGTTACTCCTGGCTCTTCACTCAGGAATTACCTCTGGCGGTGCTCACAGGACCATATAGGATGCTGGGATTCGAACCCGGGTTGGCGCATGCAAGGCAAACACCCTACCCTCTGTGCTATCGCTCCAGCCCTGTTAAAGCTTTTTAACTTTAGTAACCACTTTAATTTCTTTATAAAAGTTTCTGGAGCGGCTTTCTGCTAACGTTGCTGCACGAGCACGATCCTGGAGGCCAACTGAACTACTTTGGACACGAGCAGCTCCCAGAAATGCCTCCGGACTGTATACTGAGCCACTGCCCCATGCGGCACCAGTGGGGAAGGGTTTCTCTCTCCAGGCTTTTCCATCTTATGAGCACCACAAAAGGGAAGTAAAAGCTAGCAGTGATGCAATTTCTGGCAGAATTTCCCCTGGACTTTATACAGAAATCCAAAACTGCATGGCCACGACAGCGACCTAATATCTCTTAATTGTCAGCAATGTGAAACGGTTCTTTTTTAGCAGGTCTGACTTTGGGAATAAACTCCAAACAATAATAGTGAGTTTTTTGTTAAAATATTGAAGGTAATCAAAGTAGCAGCTATTTCTCTAGACTGTACTAAGCCATAGCCCCACGCCCGCCAAGGAGAGGAAATATCCTTCTTTCTCGGTTCTTTTCCCTTTTTGGGGAGAAATGCGGCGTGGTGTCCGCCATATTATGAGGTCTATTAAGCAGGCAAGAACTTGGTGGCGTGGGAAAGGGGAAAAAAATAATGTACTTGGAACAGCGGGATGCTTGGGCAGTCTCGGGTTTGGGCCGATACCAGCGCACGCTATGCCGAGATTCCACCCGGGTGGCCACACTTTTGTGTGGCCGCTTTGCTGCTGATCGACCAGAATCCGGAGGCCAACTAGACTACTTTTGGTTCCAGAAACTGCTTGCAGCCCTGTCTCTAGACTGTTAACTAAGCCATAGCCCCACGCCAGCTGAGGACGGGAAATATCCTTCTTTCTCAGTTTTTTTCCCCTTGTCAGGAATGACTATTAAGCAGGCACGAACTTGATGGCGCGGGAAGGAGGAAAATAAAAAAAAGAGTTATGTACTTGGAACAGCTGGACTTCATATCTCTTTATTCTCAGCAATGGAAAACTAATTATCAAATGCTTGCTTGGCAGTAGGGCTCTCTTTTTTGGGGGGAAACTCCAACGACAATAGTGAGTTTTGTGTTGATGTGTTGAAGTATGGAATGTAATCAAGGTAAAGAGAAAATGAAGTGAAATTTATCAGTTACGTAGGCGGGGGTTGGGGGCGGGGGTGGGAGGTATACTGGGGTTTTTGGTGGTGGAATATGGGCACTGGTGAAGGGATGGGTGTTTGAGTATTGTATAACTGAGACATAAGCCTGAGAACTTTGTAACTTTCCACATAGTGATTCAATAAAATAAAATTTAAAAAAGTTTCTGGAGCGATAGCACTGCAGATAGGGCATTTATCTTGCACGCAGCTGACCAGGGTTCAATTCCTCCGCTCCTCTCGGAGAGCCTGGCAAGCTACCGAGAGTATCTAGCCCGGACGGCAGAGCCTGGCAAGCTATCTGTGGCTTATTCAATATGCCAAAAACAGTAACAACAAGTCTTGCAACAGAGACGTTACTGGTGCCTGCTCGAGCAAATCGATGAGCAATGGGATAACAGTGATACAGTGACAGATAAAAGTTTCTAGAAACTGACTTATAGGGCAGATAATTTTTAACTTTTTTATCAAATAAATTACTCACAGCAATGCTCATGTTTGATTGGTGATTAGTTGTAGCTTTAGTCTGTAGATCATCAGGGCTATACCCTGAATTAGTGCATTACCATACAAGGGATTAAACTCAGGACCTCTTTTTTTTGTTTGCTTTTTGTTTAGGGCTACACACAGCAATGCTCAGAGCTTACTTTTGGCTTTGTACTCAGGAATCACTTGTGGCAGTACTCAGGGTCCCGTATGGAATGTTGGGAACTAAACTCGGTGAACCTCGTGCAAGATTACCCCGCTGCACTTTCTCTGTCCCCAAATTCAGGATCTCTTAAATACTAATTCAGGGCATCTTAAATACAAATCCAGACATTTAAATGATCTCCCTTGTCCAATAATTGTCAAATTCTTAAAGAATTACCAATATGTATCCAAATTGATGTGCACTTGGTTTAATATTAAAACTGATCAGCTAATCTTTACTGTTAATAAAATAAGGGAACTGTGTTTGGTGCTGTTGGGGCATTCAGTTGAGAAAGACACAACTGTAAAACAAGCAAGTTAAATATAAAATCAAATGGTGTTAAATGCTGTAGAGAAAAACAAGATTCTAAAGAGGGGCTGAAGTAATAGCACAGCAGGTAGGGCATTTGCCTTGCACGTGGCCGACCCGGGTTCGATTCCCAGCATCCCATATAGTCCCCCGAGCATCGCCAGGTGAAATTCCTGAGCACAGAGCCAGAAGTAACCCTTGTGCATTGCCGGGTGTGACCCATCTACGGGATGGTCGGATTTCTTTGTCAAGACCCTGAATGAATGGTTTGATGCTCTTCATGTTCCTGGAGCGAGCAGATGCCATTGGGCTGCACTAGCAGGAGACAGGGATGAATGCAAACGTTACTGGCACTCACTCGAGTAAATCAATGAGTAACAGGATGACAGGTGATATAGGTGACCCTCCCCAAAATAAAAGATTTCAGAAAAATATTCCAGAGAAAACATCTTAGTCTAGATCATTAACATAAAAGTTGGACATTTTTTTAAATAGTGGTTGAGTTCTACTTTCTTGTGATCCAAAGTCAACACATTAGATTTTTCAATAGGAAAATAGTTTGATGACTTCAGTCAGAAGAGTTTCAATGACTTATGAAATAAGTTAGCTGTGAATCATCTTGCCTGGGCACACAAATATGCCAGTAAACCTCCAAAGGTCAGCTCAGACATCACGGTCTGAGTTCAGATTGTGGTTTGTCACTTACTTGGCCATTAGCCAAGTTATTGCCTGCTCTAAAGTTCAATTTTCTTGTTTGAAAATAAAGATAATCAGTAGAGTACTAACTGTAAGCCTTCAAAGAAGATAATACTTATAAATCGTTTGACATAATGACTGAAACATGAGAGACTCCATTAGCATTGATTAGCAGCACTTCCTAAAAAAAAATTAGTCACCATGAAATTACAAAGTTATTCATGATTGGGTTTTAGGCATACAATGCTTCAATGCCAGTTCCTTCACCAGTGTCTACTTCCATGCACCAGTGCTCCCCTCATCCCCAATTGCCTCCAGCACATCAGTTTCTTCTATGAAAGGCTCTTTTCTTTTCTTTTTTCTTTTTTATGATTTTTCAATTCTATATATTCATTTATTTTTTTTTGTTTTAAAAAAAATTATTGGGGTATGGTGCCGCCAGCAGGTCAACCTCTACCTGTGGGGCAAGGACAAGTGTATCAGCAGCCTTATGGTGCCTTCAGGCTTCCTCAGATACTCCAAAATTATTGCTATGCCTTTGGCCAGACCCCAACAACTTGGGGCAAGTTTACCAAGAAATTAAATGGCCAAAAGGTAAGTATGTGGGAGCTTCACCCATCAGCCACCTCCAGCTCAGCGTTATAAGCTCATTTATCGGCCTTACTTCAGAGACACATAAATCTCAAAAGACATCAAAAGACGCAAATAGGACCGGTGGCATGGAGCAATGCTGGCAAGCAGGCACACCCTGCAGGGCTTATGCCAATAGTTTATTTCTCTGGAAAAGATGGAAACAAGGGCCATGATCCAGAGACACACAAAAGAATCTCTGAACCGAGCAACTCACTGCAGAGATCCCTCCAGACTTTAAGCCAGGCTGACTTCTTCGAGTTGTCTCAGATGGGGGCAGGCATCATCCCTCCACCTGCCCCTTAAAAGCCCCAGTGGCCACCAACTTCAGAAACCCAATGAGAAATGCAGGTACGCAGGTTCAGTGACGACAAACTCCAGGCCCCAAGGGATAGGGGATGGGCTGGTCCCTCTCACACCCGCCCTCCTACCTCACCCCCATCCCCATGGGATTCTGGAAGTCATGCCCACAAACTGCCTCCAGCTGCTACTTAAGCTCCTTAAAGGCCACGATCCAGAGACACAAAGAAGAATCTCCAAACCAAGCAGCTCACTGCAGAGATGCCTCCAGACTTTAAGCCAGGCCGACTTCACCAGAGTGCCTGGGATCCTGGAGATCATGCCCACAAACTGCCTCCTGCTGTTACTTAACCTCCTTAACTTGCCATGATTCAGAGACACACAAAAGAATCTTCAAACCAAACAGCTCACTGCAAAGATTTCTCCAGACCCTAATTATCTAAAATTTTACAATTCCAGGAGCATGCGGCCACTCTTGTGGCCACACGACATCTTATGCTATTCATAACAAGCAATACAAAAGAGAGTATGGGGGAGATTGTCTGCCATAGAGGCAGGGGGAGGGTAGGATGGAGGATACTGGGGATATTGGTGGTGGAAGATGTGCACTGGTGGAGGTTTGGGTGATAGATCACTGTATGACTGAAACTCAAACAGGAAAGCTTTGAAGCTGTATCTCATGGTGATTCAATAAAAAAATAATAATAATAAATCTAAATGACTTGAGACTTTTCATTAACTCAGTTACATCTTGAAGTTTTTCTGCTTCCGGTCATTCCTATTTTATTTTTTTTTGCACTGATTGATTAGAATTTTCTGATATAGTCCAGAAAATAATTTACTTCTTATACCAATGAAGTCAGAATCACAAGCACAGAGTTGACAGAAAAATGATGACAAAATGGAATAAAGCAACGTTTTTTTACAAGAAAAAGTTTAGTGTCAATGAAATAAAAATATACAGTCTCTTTAAAGTCATAAAAAGATTTTTGAAAGTTTATAGGTTGTGAAAAATACAAGTGGAGAATCCAGAGTGAGGAAGAGAATCCTGAGAGTGGGGATGGAGGACTGAGGAGCTAGAGAGGAAGAGTGCTGGGGGAGAGGGAGGAGAGAGAAGAAATGGGGAGCTCAGAAAGACTGGAACAGGCACATGGAGAGAATGGAATAAACAGCATTTGATCAATAAACCGGCGTGGCCCTTGTTTCCTCCTCCGTCTGTCCCATGGCCCGGGCTGCTCTGGCTGGGCGAGCGGCCCGAGACCGACCCCCTGAACCTAGGGGCGGCCAATGGGGAGAGCTGCCGAGCTTTTCCCCCGGTCGCCCCCTATCAAATGTTTTTTACAAGTGGCCACTAGTTAATTTTCCCCATCATACCTTTTTTGGGGAAAGAAGAGACCACCACTCATCAAGTTCCCCCAGGTCCCTTCTAGGAAGTGAAGGGAGGACGCTGATAGTGTATTAGAAAGAACCATCTCCAGAGTACAATAGCCACCAGGGGGAAAGCAGCAGAGAAAAACCACCATGAGTAGTGCATGAAGATAGGAGCCCTGAAGCCTTAACAGTACAGAGTCTCTCTGATAAAGAATTCAGAGACAAAATAATGAGGATGTTTAATGAGCTCAAAGAAGTGGTAGAATGAACAACCAATAAAATAAAGGAGGATGTGAAAGAAACAGTGGAACTAATATCCAATAAAATACAGTAGGAAATGAGAGAAAAATAAGAAAACTTCTAACAGAAATGGGATTAATTAAAAATTCAGTAGATAAAATGGAAAACCCAATGAGTGCCCATAACTGTAGAGTAACAACAAGACAGAATCAGTGAGCTTGAGGATGAGATGCAAAAAACCTTCAGGGACCAACTAAGAATGGAGCAAGCCCTCAAAATAACTCAAGGGTAGGACAGAGGACTTGGGATAATTTAAGAGGAATAACGTAAGAATCATCAGAATCTGAGAGGGACTTGGAGGCAACCCCAATGAGATAGTAACAGTAAAAGGCATCCTTGCTAAAAAATTCCCAGAACTGGAGAATGCAGGTATCCTGATCCAAGAAGCCTGAAGGGTACCAGGTAAAAGAGATCCCAATAAAAAGACTTCAAGACATATTCTTATCAGAATCACAAAGACCATAAATATAGATACAATACTGAAAGCAGCAAGATCAAAGAAGAAAATTGCATACAAAGGAGCATCCCTTCACTAAGGAAATGATGGCTAGAGGAATTAGTCGGGATGGGAGATGTGTGCCGAAAGTAGATAATGGACCAAACATGATGACCTCTCAATGTCTGTGCTGCAAGCCATAATGCCCGAAAGTAAAGAGAGAGTATAGGGAATATTATCTGCCATGGAGGCAAGGGGAGGGTGTGAAAGGGGGGTATACCGGGAATATTGGTGGTGGGGAATGTGCACTGGTGGAGGGATAGGAGTTTGATCGTTGTGTGATTGTAACCCAAACATGAAAGTTTGTAAATATCTCACGGTAATTCAGTAAAAGTTTTTTAAAAGGAGCATCCCTTAGATTTACAGCATGCCTGTAGAATGAAACCCTCAGGGCCTGAGGACAATGGTGGGATATAGTTAATAAACTTATCAAAATAGGAGGCTTCACCAAGAATACTTTACCCAGCTAGACTTTCATTCAGATTTGAAGGAATGATACACAAATTCATGAATAAATAACAGCTCAGGAACTTCATAGACTCAAAACCAACCTTAAAAGAATAACTCAAGTGGTTTCTGTAAGGTAAGACAAACCCCACAAACAAGCACAACAGTCCTCTAAAAAAAGATGGCACAAAAACCGTATGACAATAATTGCTCTTAATGTAAATGATCTAAATGCACCAATTAAAAGACACAAGGTGGTAAAATAGATTTTAATAGACAATAATTGTTGATCCCAGCAGTGATATGTAACTATATATGGTGTACTAACAATCAGGGATCTTAGCCTAAGCCTTGGACTATAGGATTTTTAGTAGAAATTTACATACACTCATGGAAAGACTTACATGACTGAGCTTATTTATGAGTCTACAGCTATTGCAGTCCATGGCTTTCCTATATGCAAATAATGAGAGAGAAGAAAGTAATATGAAAAAGGCAACCCCATTCACAATCACCCCTCAGAAAATCAAGTTACCTCAGAATCAGTTTAACTAAGGAGACAAAGGACCTGTACAAAGAAAACTACAAAACGCTCTTCAAGAAATAAAAGAGGACACATGAGGAAATAGGAACACATCCTCTGCTCATGGATTGGGAGAATTAACATCGTCAAAATGTCAATACTGTCCAAAGCATTATACAGATTCAATGCAATCCCTATAAGGGTACCCATGACATTCTTCAAAGAAATTGATCAAACACTCCTGAAACTCATACGGAACAACAAGCCCCCACAAATAGCTAAAGCAGTTCTTGGGGGGAAAAAAAAGATGGGAGTCATTACCTTCCCCAACCTCAAACTGTACTACAAAGTGGTAGTAATTTTTTTTTTGCTTTTTGGGTCACACCTGGCGATGCACAGGGGTTCCTCCTGGCTCTGCACTCAGGAATCACCCCTGGCGGTGCTCAGGGGACCATATGGGATGCTGGGAATCGAACCCGGGTCGGCCACGTGCAAGGCAAACGCCCTACCCGCTGTGCTATTGCTCCAGCCCCGAAAGTGGTAGTAATTAAAACAGCATGGTACTGGAACAACAGCAGACCCACAGACCAGTAGAATAGGGTTGATCACACACCTTCAAATATATGACCATCTAATCTTTGATAAGGGATCAAGAAATATAAAGTGGAGCAATGAAAACCTCTTTAACAAATGGTGCTGGCAAAACTGGACAGCTACATTCAAAAAAGTGGTCTTGGACCTCTACCTAACACCATGCACAAAATGGATTAAAGACCTCAACATCAGACCAGAGTTCATAAGATACATAGAGACAAAACCTCTACGACATTGAAGCTAAAGGTATCTTCAAGGACAAAACGCCACTGACGAGCAAGTGGAAACAAAGATAAACAAATGGGACTGTCTTAAACTAAGCTTCTGCACCTCAAAAGAAACAGTGATCAGAATACAAAGACAGTATACAGAATGAGATAGGATATCCACCCAATACCCCTCCAACAAGGGGTTAATATCAAGGATATACAAGGCACTGGTTGAACTCTACAAGAAAAAAACATCCAATCCCATCAGAAAATAGGGTGATTAAATAAACAGAAACTTTCTCAAAGAAGAAATCTGAATGGCCAAAAGGCACATGAAAAAATGCTCTTCATCACTAATCATCAGGGAGATGCAGATCAAAACAGCGAGACATCATCTCACACCACAGAGACTGGCTCACATCAAAAGAATAAAAGCAATCTTTCTATGTCTGTCTCTCTCTTTCTGATTCATTTCACTTAACATGATACTTTCCATGTTGATCCACTTATATGCAAATTTCATGACTTCATCTTTTGTAACAGCTGCATAGTATTCCATTGTGTAGATATACCAAAGTTTCTTTAACTAGTCATCTGTTTTGGGGCACTCTTTTTTTTTTTACAGATTTTGTGGTCAGAGGGATCTGGGATCATTGGTGGAGGTGAATGGGCACTGGTGGAGAGATGGGTAAATGATCACTGTATGAGTGAAATGCAAACACAAAAGTTCATAAGTTTGTAACTGTACATCACAGTGATTCTTTAATAGAAAATTTTAAAAAAAGAATAGGAGCAACTGGTATTAGCATGTATGTGGGGAGAAGGGGACTCTCACTGCTGGTGGGAATGACGACTGGTTCAGCCTTTTTTTCTCTCAGCAGTGATATGTAACTATATATGGCATACTAACAATAAAGGGATCCTACCCTAAGCCTTGAAATAGAAGGTTTTTCGTAGAAGTTTACATATACTCATGGAAATACTTACATGAGATATAAGGGATCAAATCCTAAATTTTCATCAAACCAAAATTTAGGAGAACAAAATACTTTGCTCTGGATGCGAAATGAGTGACAATTCCAGGGTGCTTTGTGAAAATAATTTATGACAGTCCTATTTCAGAACTTTGTTTTTAAAATGTTGCTCACAATGTACAAAAAAAGTATAAACACATACAATAAGTCCTGAGTCACTAAGAGTAGTCCCAAAACAAAACAAAACAAAATGGGGAAATACAATGAGTAGATACTTCCTCAAAAAAGATATACAGAGGCCAATAGGCATATGAAATGTTCGAAATCACTTACCAGAGAAATGCACATAACAACAATGAAATATCTCACATTAGTTAGAATGGCATATTTCAAAAAGGCTCAAAACCACTGGTGATACCAGCAAGGCATGAAACTTCAGGGGACAAGGAAACTTTAAAGAAAAAGGAGGACCAAAATGGATTCTCCTTGTCTAGGTGATACTGTACCAGCACAATATAAAATCACTGGGTCAGAAGCCCTCAGTAGCTGGAAGTCTTACAGGTTTCATTTTACCAGTGGGGTGAGAATACGAAGCAGGTAGTCCCTAAATCTGCAGACTAGCACTTGTCTTGCACTATCAGTGCGCCTACTGGCAGTTATATAACCAACCCAGTAGACCAGTGGTTTTAAACCTTTCTACACCCGCGAGTCATGTACATAGTGGTCGAATAACAATGACTTAAAATGCACTTGCTTAGGCTATTTTTTAAATTTACATTTGGATTTGTAAATTTGGTGCAGATTAATTTTGAGCTAAAGTGTCTTAGTCTTCAGTGAAGAAACAAATAATCTAGGGGTCAATATAAAGAGGCAATTTTTGGCATATTCACATGAAAAACATGTAATCTCTTACTCTAGACTTTTAAAAATATCCCTTTGGTGCTGAAACTGGCTTGAGTTGAGGCTCATAGAATCATAATCAAGAGGTCTATTCTACAACAAAATGTCTGGCTTAAACCTTATGGAGTCGCTTAAGAGTGATTAATCCCACTGCCTCTGTTTGCATTGGGCTTTGAGGTCTATACCATAATACTCAGGACACTGTTCTGCTTTGTGTTGTTCTTGGACAGTTTCCTGTTTTGTATTGCTTGTCTTCTGTACTAGGACAGCTCTTTGATAAGACCTTACCAGTTGCCTTCACTTTTGCTAGGAACTCTGTGCCTAGCACTGCCTGGTAGCAGTGGCTTCGTTATTTCTCTGCAGTTGGAAGCATCCTTCCTACTTCCTGGTAGCCCTCAGATGAAACAACCTGGAAATTTGATTTCTTCAAAATGAAAGGAGTCAGAGGTCCTAGAAGGTGATCATGGCCCTTCATGGTTCTTGTTCTTTATACAGTTTTAATTATTACTTCAATTCCTGAGTACTCACTGATCTCTTGGATTTTTGGCCACCTCTGTCTCTTATAAGAGATGGTCTATACCACAATCAATCCGTTTGAATAAAAAAAAAAGAGCAAACACCCCAACTGGGAATTTGCTTCTTGGTAGTATGTGGACTTAGATAAATCTCCTAAGGTTTTCATTACCTCTTCGTTTACAATCACTGTCACTGTATCACTGTCATCCCATTGTTCATCCATTTACTCAAGTGGGCGCCAGTAACGTCTCCATTGGTCCCAGCCCTGATATTTTAGCAACCTCTTCTTACTCGTCTTTCCCAACAATTGGAGGCTTTTTACAGGGTCAGGGGAATGAGGCCTATTATTGTTACTGTTTTTGGCATATAGAATACACCATGGGGAGCTTGCCAGGCTCTGGTTTTCTGCTTTTTGGGTTTTTTTTTTTTGGTTCTCACCAAAAATCAAAAGCAAAAAAAAATGTTGCTCAGGCCAGAGCCACAGTATAATGAGCACTTGCCTTGCACACAACCAACCCAGGTTCAATGCCCAGCACGCATATGGTCACCGCATGCCCACCAGGAACGACCCTAAGCACAGAGCCAATTATCAACTCTGAGCACTGTTGGGTATTGTCCCAAAACAAAACAAAACAAGAATTGCTCAATGAAGAGCATATAAAGGATGAGTTAACATGGGGCCGAAGAGATAGTATAGTGGGTAGGGCACCTGCCTTGAACACAGCTGAGCTGGATTCAATATCCAGCAACACATGTGTACCCCCACCCCCCACCCACCTACATACAAGCCCCAGGAAGAGTGATCCCTAAGCACAGAGCCAGGAATAATCCCTGAGCATCACTGGGTGTGTCCCCACCACTAAAAAAAAAAAAAAAAAGTCAATCTACAGATACTTAAGCTAACTTCCCTTTCCTTTTACGTTTTTTTCCATTTATATTAAAAAGTTTATCTCCTCTGGGATGGTACTCATTCTGTAAGGTCATTTGCAATAACTGCCAGTAATTGTTAACTTATAAACTGAGTTTCCCATTTATTTTCCAAGCCTTGAGCCTAGACTGTCTCGTGTAACACAGTATGAGACATGTGTTATAAGGACTCTTGTCTGTATCCAACATAAAACTTTTTTCGCCAACATTTACTAGCTGAGCACTCCCAGCTTCCCTCTGACTCTAGCCCCAGCACACTGTTTCAGCTGGCTAGCTTGCCCTTCCTTGCTCAGCCCCAGAATGGCTTTGCTCCTTGAGAACCATTTAAACTCATGACAGTCTGATTAAACATTAGACTGATTTGCAAAACTTCAGACAAATCGTTGTGTCTGGGCTTTTTCCAGGAACACTTAAAATGTTAAAGAGACAATACTTCACTGTATCACTGTCATCCTGTTGCTCATCGATTTGCTCAAGTGGGCACCAGTAACGTCTCGATGGTGAGGCTTATTGTTACTGTTTTGGGCATATCAAATACTCCATGGGGAACTTGCTGGGCATATCAAATACTCCATGGGGAACTTGCAAGGCTCTGCCATGCAGGAGGGATACTCTCAGTAGCTTGCCAGGCTCTTCGAGAGGGACGGAAGAATCGAACCCAGATCGGCGGCATGCGAGGCAAACGCCCTACCTGCTGTGCTATCGCTCCAGCCCACATTGAAATATTTTTTAAATTTATGGTTGATGTCAAATGGAAGTCAAAATTGTTTGTGTAAGAATTTTAAAACTCCGTAAGTTCACAGAGAAGGGATAGTTCATGTGGGAACGGAAACGGGCTGGCAGAAACACAGAAATGGGAAGACCTACCTGCTTCTCACTTGTATCTCCTCACCATTAATTGTCGAGTCGTATTACTGTATCACCCAGCCACAATTTTCAACAGGGAAAATTGTTTGTTTTTCATTTGGGGGCCACACCCAGCAGTGCTCATGGGTTACTCCTGACTCTGCACTCAGGGATCACTTCCGGCAGTACTAGGGGGTGTCGTATGGGATGCCAGGGATCGAACCCAGGTTGGTCACATGCAAGGCAAGAGCCCTATCTGCTGTACTATTGCTCTGGCCCCAATAAGCACAATTTTAAATGAAAATTAACTCCATTGGTTGTTAATTAACTTTACTCCCTTATTCCCTTTCAATACCTGATATGATACTTTCATCCGGCCAGGTGACTGGCTCAGTAGCCTGATTTCCAGAACCTGTAGCCGTCCATCTCTTTCTGGCTATCACAGAATGGGGGATAGCCATAAGGGGCGCTGTCCAGATTGAAATCTCTTAGTTCTTTCAGGTCTGTTCACACAATCTGGCTGGAGCGATAGCACATCGGGTAGGGCATTTGCCTTGCACGCTGCCGACGCGGGTTTGATTCCTCCACCCCTCTCTCTGCCCGGCAAGCTACCAAGTGTATCTCGTTGGCACGGAAGAGCCTGGCAAACTACCCGTGGTGTATTTGATATGCCAAAAACAGTAACAAATCTCACAGTGGTGCCTACTCAAGCAAATCGGTGAGCAAAGAGACAATACTTAAAATAGAATTTTTCCACTAGTTTGCTATCCTGGGAATAGTACTACTTTAGGATAGATAGGATGATAACTATTCTGTAATACATAAAAACAAGTGTTTGAAAACATGTGCAATAAATGTTTTAAAAATTCTTCCTGCTTGAAAAACAAATAAAATGTGTTTTGATGCTCTTATGAAGAACAGACTGCAGAGTGTTCATTGACTCCTCGAATTAAGAGTTATTTTATGTCTTGTTATTTTTGTTTGGATCCACCTTTTTCAATCAGACAGACATCTCCTGGTTTAGAAAAGGGCAAGGGAATTAGAACTGACCATTTTTAAAGAACCATAAAGGAACTGGCTGGTAGCGTTTGTGCCTTCTGTCTGGTTGTGGTTGTGGCAGAGACACAGAGGAGAACATTGTGGAATGGAGGAGTGTTACTGCTTTTGTAAATTTCACCAGGAGAGCAACTTTATGAGCCTGTGAGACAACTTTTTTCTTCTGAAAGCATTTTTTCATGTCTCTATGTCCCAAATTTCTGGGAACTGAGTGGCTACTTCCTTTCAGAGAAGCTATAAATATTCCTGGTCAGTTTAAATAAATAATGCAACAAAGTGGAGGTGAGAAGAGACAGGTGTGCCGGGAATCCTGACCTGGCTGCCAGCACAAATAGGGCATGCAAAGAGATGAGGGTATCCAAGACTAGGTTTCCCTAAGGGGCACAGGGACGAGGGCTGCGGTGCTTCTTTATGGGGGAACCTCAAAACAGAGCCCACAGTTCAGGTGTTTGAGTGGCCTGAGCGTCTGAGTGAACAGTGTCAAGCACATAAAGGGGTGACGTTAAAGTGAAAGGGAAATTTTATTTCCCCCTTTGTCAGTTGCTGTGAGCAGCGCCATTTTAGCTGTCTCTATTCTATATTTTAAATATTTCGGCAAATTACTGAACTCTTTCTGAGACTTCCCCAGACTTCAGGCTCACGAAGTATTAAGAAATAATGGAGAAAGGGCTGGAGTGATAATAGAGTGGATAGGGCGTTTGCCTTGCACACGGCAGACCCGGGTTCAATTCCCAGCATCCCATATGGTCCCCCAAACACCGCCAGGAATAATTCCTGAGTGCAGAGCCAGGAGTCAGCCCTGAGCATCACTGGGTGTCACCCAAAAAGCAAAAAATAAATAAATAAATAATGGAGCAATACCTGGACATATAGTAAAATATGTAACCTATAAGATATTAAATAAAAAGATATTAAATAAACAGACAGTCCTCCAGTCATAGAAGGACTGCATTCATTTGTGGAGTATAGAATAACATCACATGAGGTTGATATCCAAGGACAGTAGATACAAGGGCCAGGAGGATTGCCCCAGAGCTGGAAGCCTGCTACATGAGCGGAAGGGAGAAGGCAGATGGAATAGAGAAGGGATCACTAAGAAAATGATGGCTGGAGGAATCAGTCGGGATGGGAGATGCGTGCTGAAAGTAGATAATGGACCAAACATGATGACCTCTCAGTGTCTGTGTTGCAAGCCATAATGCCCAAAAGTAGAGAGAGTGAGTACGGAGAATATTGTCTGCCTTAGAGGCAGGGGAAGGATGGGAAAGGGGGGGATATACCGGGGATATTGCTGGTGGGGAATGTGCACTGGTGGAGGGATGGGTGTTTGATCATTGTGAGATTGTAACCCAAACATGAAATCTTGTAACTATCTCACGGTGATTCAATAAAATTAAAAAAAAAAAACAGACAGTCCTCACCAGTCCAAGAGCAAGTGAAAGAGGTCAATCTTATCTTAGAAACACAAATAGGCCCTAAATTAACAAAACATCTCTGGGAAACAATGGGAATCTTCTGATACTTTGTTTGATAACTTTAAGCTTTGCTCAGAATCACCCTTCCCCCACCCCCTGCATGGAGGACCAGACTGCATTCTACCAGGCTGCATTACATCCACCCCTGTGGAAAAAGAAGTGCTAGATCAACCATGCCATTCTCTACCTCACTCCCACCTGAAAGCATACCTTCCTTTACCCCCTTCCAGTCAGAGAAACCACGATGTCCTTTGTCCCCCTTCCTGACAAAGAGACTTTTAAAGTCCCACACAGCCTCTCCCAAGTGCGGCTCTAGCCCAACCTCACACAGGTCAGTAGAGCCTCACCGGAGTGCACTCCAGCAAACCTTTCCTATTTCTCCACTTACCTTGCCTGTGCCCTTCTCCCTATGCCTCGTAGGGTCCTCAAACCTAGCAATAATTAACAGGAAGACCCAGTTTTCTTCTTTTAAAAAACTCATAAAACCAGCCATACTTAGCTTAGTCTTAAACTAAGTTCTTCCACAGTGGGGGAGTTTCCTTCTCTTCTACTTTTCAAAAAAAATTTCTGTCTCTGTCTGAGCATCCTTTATTACTCAATATTTTCACTATTAAAAATATTGAAGAACCTGAGAGAAGAAGCCGGGCATTCTGGTGAGCAACGCAGCCGGAGAATGCTCCGGGCCCGAGACCAGGCCAGCAACACAGGGGATCCAGACAGAGGAGGTGCAGCCACCACACTCTCTCCAGATGGAGCCCCGGTGACACTGAGCAGCAACTAACACGGCTCTGGGATGCGGGACTGGGACAACTCCGAGCTGCGCGACCTTTTCTAAAAACTGAAAACATACAATCTTTTAATGGAAAACTAATTATCAAATGCTTCCTTGGTAGTAGGGCTATCTTTCTTGGGGGGAAACTCCAACAACAATAGTGATTTTTGTGTTGAAATATGGAATGTAATCAAGGTAAAGAGAAAATGAAGTGAAATGCATCAGTTATACAGTTGGGGATGGGGGGGCAGGGGCGGTGGGTATACTGGGGGTTTTGGTGGTGGAATATGGGCACTGGTGAAGGGATGGGTGTTTGAATATTGTATAACTGAGACATAAACCTGAGAACTTTGTAACTTTCCACATGGTGATTCAATAAAAATTTTAAAAATATATATTGAAGAACCTGGTAATTGTGGACAATCAGTCTCATTTCCTGCATCAAGAGTAACACATATCCTAGTTCTCACGGCTTCTATCAGGAAACTCTCACCTGAGCAGGTAAGTTTGCAGGGGGATGAAGGTTAGCACTCTCCTTTGAACTTGATGGCCATGATGACCCTATGGGCTGTGTTTGTGATCATTCTGGACCATAGTGGTTTTACTGCCTTTCTGGGAAAGATCAGCATAAAGCAAGAAACAATTGCCTAGGTTGCAAGCAGAGAGAGAAGGATGCCCTGACATTATATAAAGAGGCAAATCCTGGAACTAAGCCAATCCAAAGGAATGAATGTCTTTGATATACAGGACCCAACTGTCTCTCTTGAGGAACTCTCTCTCTCTCCCTCTCCCGCTCCCTCTCCCTCCATTCCTCCATTCTTCCATTCTTCCCTCCGTCCCTCCCTCCCTCACTCGCTCCCTCCCTCTCTCTTCCCTCATCTCCCAAATAAACTTATTTCACTTGACTATTTGTTTCCTCCTGAAATTCTTTTCTTCAAGGGAAAGTGAAATTCCTGAAAAGATTTAGGACTTTCCATTCCTTCAAATAGCAAGTCCTTGCTCCAGCCTGAATTCCAGGACTTCTCAAGAAATAGTGGGAATCAGGGCCAGAGAGATAGTTATGCAGTGGGTAGAGTGTTTTTGTTGCATGCGGCCAACCTAGGCTCTATCCCTGGCATCCCATTCCCATTACTCCCACCTCGAGCACTTCCAGGAGTAATTCCTAAACTCAGAGTCAGGAGTAAGCCCTGAGCATTGCCAGGTGTGGCCCCCAAACAAAAAAAATAAAACAATAAGATGGTGGGGATAATTTCCCACACCAAGCAGAACAAGTAGAACCCAGGTGTGGTTTGACAATTGTTTCATATGACTGGTGAGACATAAGTTCTGTACTGTGCAAACTCTCACTAGTTCAAAGGTTCCTCCAGGCACTTCCCTGGAAAATGGGTAGGGAAGGAAACCTTAGACTCTTTTTGTTTGGTTTTGGGCCACACGTGATGTGCTCAGACTTACTGCTGGCATGGCTGGCTTATTCCTGGCATGACTGGGGAACCAATCATATGTATACTAACAACTGAGCCCAGTTTGACAGCATGCAAGGCAAGTGCTTCCCTGGCTGTACTGTACCTCAGGCTTCGTAGCCTCTTCTAGAGGCTGCCGTGCCTGTCCTCTCTACCTCATAAAAGCCACATGGGAAACCTTAATTCTTTTTTGGTTTGTTTTGTATGGGTTGGCGGAGAGTCTCTTGCCCGCGCACCTGGCTGTCTTCCCTGGGGCCCCTCGGAGGGAGTGGGCTCCAGCTCCCCACTGCCCCACCTCGAGCAGAGCTCCCGTGGCCGAAGACCACCAGAGCCTAGCCACAACCATGCTCAAGTCCCCTCTCCACATGTTCGGACAAGCCTCATGCATGAAGGTACCAGCAGAGGAACCCAGATGTGTGGGACCTGGGGCTAAGACCTCCAAGCATGCTCGGATCGGGACTGGGCCTCTTCGGTCCAGATTTCCCATTTTCCAGTAGCTAGGCTGTCACACCCAGAGACTGCCCTCGGCGCCGTGAAATCCCACCAACAGCCAACATCCAGAGACTTAAAACCAAGCTCCCAGAGGCCAGAGCGATAGCACAGTGGGTAAGACGTTTGCCTTGCACTCGGCCAACCCGGGTTCAATACCTGGCATCCCATATGGTCCCCAAGCACCTCCAGGAGAAATTCCTGAGTGAAAAGCCAGGAGTAACCCCTGAGCATCGCTGGGTGTGACCCAAAAAGAAAAAATAAAACAAGCTCCCAGAAGTCATCTTATAGCCTACTTCTCCCTTGAGAGATCCTGGCAAGCTACCGAAAGTTTCCTGCCCACATGAGAGAGCCTTGTAAACTCCCCATGGTGTATTCATATGCCAAAACTAGTAACAATGCTGGGTCTCATTCTCCTGACCCTGAAAGAGCCTCCAATGAGCATTGTTGTGAAGGACGAGTAAAGAGAGGCTTCTAAAATCTAAGGGCTAGGACGAATGGAGACGTTACTGAGACCACTCCATAAATTCGATGATCAACGGGATGATGATGATTGTATGGGTCATACTAGTTGTGCTCAGGCATTTAAGGGTTACTCCTGACTCTGCACTCAGGAATTATTCTGGCAGTGCTTGGGGCACCATATGGGATGCTAACGATTGAGCCCTGGTTGGGCCACATGCAAGGCAAGTGTCCTACCTACTGTACTATTGCTCTGGCTCCAGGAAAACCTTACTTCTTCCAGTAGGAGTAACCTCTCCCACCTACAAAACCTATCTTCTCATCATTATCTGAGATTAGGGATCCTGATGAAGTAAATCAACAATTCAAAAATGTCCCTCCTCCTTTCTGAAAGGTCTGGTCCAGGGTCAGGGACACAATGCAAGGAGAAGGAGACCTCAAATAAGCTCAAGCGGAAGGGAGTTTAGTATGTAGACAAGGTCCACAAATCTCAAGTAAGGCTGGTGGAGAAACAACCAGGGTCGAGGGTGGGCCCTTTTTATTGAGCCCCAAAGATAAAATAAAAGAAGGACAATGCAGACCAACGTTATTTTTCTGTACAGCCTGTCTTTCTGGCGGCTACAGATGATAATGTGTCTGGACATAGCTGGCGTGAACATCTGGTTCCAGAAACTGGTGTAATAGTAAGGCAATGGTCCAACTTCCCACAGCAGTTGCTTGTCTTCCCGCACCTCACATAACCCTGGTGCCCTCTAAGGTCAACCTTTCATTCTAACCTCTTGGTCTATAGGAAAATGGGCAAAGACAATCTCTGACTACTTCCTGCTGAATTAAGCTGATGTCAAGAGATCATGGAATGTAGTTTGTCAAAGGGTTGCCCGGGAAGCATCTGGTTGAACGTGGTACTGGCCGTTTCCTGAATCCATGTCCAAATGAAATGGAGTAGGCAGGGGGCAAAAAGGAAACATGGAGGAGATTAGAATTAGTGGTCCTACTAGTAGCAAGAGCTAAGGCCAGATCCCTGCCAGTAGGTCCCAATGACATGAGCCAGGAGTCACCCCTGAGCATCGCTGGGTGTGACCCAAAAAGCTAAAAATAAAAAAAGGAGACCCTCTGAGACTCATATTTGCCTATAAACAGTTGTGCATTAAACCTGGTTTTATCTTCAGTTTACACTTCATTTTTCTTTATTTATTGTTCATTTCCCCAATATGATATAGAGGGATAGAGGGGGAAATGTTCCCTATTCCTGTAGGTTCTTCTCTAGCTGGTAAAGATATCTAAATATCATAAGACATAGTAATGGAAGAAAAAGAAGAGTTCAACTTTTGAGAGAAGATTAGGGATTAGGGTTCCCTTTTCTCCTTTGCCACATAATTCCCTCAGCATCTCAAGATAAGCATACTGGGATGTACAAATTTAGTTTCATTTCATTTGCTGGAGGTCTACAATCAATTTCAAAGAAAAAAACTGTAATGAATAAGTTCTAATTTATCTAGACATCTATTCCTATAGATGATTTTCCATAAATCTTTTAGTTTGTCATACATCACTGCCACATTCTTTTGTACCCTGTCTTCTAGTTTGTGATGCCTGAGATTGCATCCATGAATATGTGGCTTAGACTGAAAAGTTACATCTATTGTTAGAATTGATGATTTTTTCAGGTATGATGTTTGTAAGGAAATACATTTTTAATTGCTGCCACAATAAACTAAATCATATAAAGTAAGCTAACTAAGCTATGAAACATAGTCCAATTTAAAAAAAGAGGTGGTGATCTAAGAAATAAGAGGAATACAAAGGAATTATGAAAAGTCACATGCTGGTAATTGTTGAAGGTATGTATTAAACACATGGAACAAAGGTAGTAAAGGTACCCCTGTGTTCTTTGAAGTCTCATATGTTTAAGATTTTTTGTGAGTAAGCACTGTATCACTGTCATCCCATTGTTCATCAATTTGTTCGAATAGGCACCAGTAACGTCTCCACTGTGAAACTTGTTATTTTTTTGGCATGTCGAATACACCATGGGTTGCATGCAGGTAGCTTGCCGGGCTCTCCGAGAGGGACGAAGGAATCAAACCTGGGTCAGCCATGTGCAAGGCAAACGCCCTACCCACTGTGCACCAGTTTATTTAATTTTATGAGTAAATAAATTTTAAAATGATGTTTCAACTTATATTCAAATAAATATTAATATGAACATAAGATGGACTTGTGTGTGTGCAGGGTTTTTTTTTACTTTATTTAAACACTGTGGTTTACAAAGTTTCTCTTAATACAGTTGTTATAGGCATTCAAAGTTTCAACACCAATCCCACCACCATTAACCTTCCCTCCAACATTTTCCCCATTTTCCCAATCATCCTCAAGCCTGCCCCTTACCAGGCACAAAACGATTTATTTTATATTGCTTGTTACAACTAAATGTTAGTAGAATTATCAAAAATATACTTTAGCAAAAGAAAATTTGTGAAAATTGTTACCTCATCATGGTCATTAAGTTCTTATCTGATGGTTTACTAAGCTGTTGCTAGTTGAGCTTTCTTGGCTATTATTTTTATTTATTGAGTTTAGTTGGATTCTATGTGACTTTCCTGTCTAATTTGTTGTGCTCCTACTGGTTGTCAGTATTGTGGAATCTGGAAGTGTCACATGGAGGCAGCCACTTGCTCTAAGAGCTTCAGAATCTGTAGAATGGAGCTGATGGATGAGTTTACATGGTGGCTGTGGTGAGTGTGACTGCCAGGACTTCAGCAGGGGGGGACTAGGGTCACGCCTCTTCCCGAGGATGCCCCCGAGTTTTCAGGTGGACCTGTGTATCTATAGTTTCTGGTGGCCTGGCTTTCATCTACTCAGAGATTTAGTCATGAATCTGTAAAGCTAGACAATGGATGAGTTTACATGGTGGCAGCTGAGGGGTGTGGCTGTGGCTGTGGGGGCTTCTGGAACTAAGGAGGGTGGTGTATGCAGAGGTGGTTTGTGAAGTTTCATAACAGGTGATACTGGAGGACCATTTCAGTAGTTAGGGTCACTCCTTTTTTTGTGTGTTCACATTAGCAAAGTTTATTAGTTTGTACTATTCATTGGAGTGTGGGAACAACTTCATTGGGGAGAGCGAACATTACGCTAAAACATATTAAATTGAGTTTTCTCATCTGTAAAATGCAAGGTTTGCAGTAGATGAGCTTTGACATCTTCCTTCTCGAGAGGCTCTGCAGTCCTGCTTGTCTGGTTGCCAATTACAGCTGCTGCAGTTTCCTGGCTCATCTGCATGTTGGTGTCCCTGTTGTGACTTAGAGTATGTGGTGTGCTCTGAACACAGCCACTTACTGGACTTGTCACCTTGGGTGGTTTGCTTCTCCAGACTCTGCATTCTTCTCTGTAGATTGGGAATAATGGCCAGCTTGATCAACTCAACTTTATGGGTTCATCACATAACCAAGGGATACGGAAAAGGAGTTATCACTTACCTAGTTCTCTTAAGAATTAGGTAAATGTTACCTGGGTCGTTACAGGTGTAGGAGAGAAATCTGTTCACCTATATCAGGTGTGTGTATGGATGTATGAAGGTGCTGGTAGCATGAGAGGAAACTCTTCTGAAAACCTAGATAAGGATCATTGTATAATTGAGAAATTTCATGGTGTATGCAGTATGATAAAGTGGAAGAAATCATTGTCCTTTGTATTTAACTTTAATTGTTGCTAATACGGAATCCATAACCCTTCTCTGAAGAAGGGTATGGGATGAGTGAGAGCTGGATGGCCCTTCTAAGGAGGAGGTGGCTTGAAACTAGCCTCTTGGGGACAGAGCAGAGGCATCTACCTACTTTACCATCCCTTTCTAGGGAGATTTAGCAAAAAGATTCCTGAATTTGAGACTGACGGGCAACTTAAGTCAGGTTCCTAGGCAAGGATGAGAAAGTGTTGGTGTTGTTGACTTGCTTTCAAGCAAGATCCTCTGTGAGTCCCAGTGTGGACATGACCCTAGGGTAGATGACCTTAAAGAAAGAAATTGTTCCTCATGGTCCAGGCTTTCAATGGACCCAGTGCTCCTGGGCACCATATTTCATCCATTGAACCAGATGGAGACATTAGTACGGTCACAGGCATGAGGAGACTGAGGATCAGGATCATTCAGCACTGGCTTGACAGCATCACTGGCTCCCTCCTAGTTAGTGGCAAGGATGTTACAGCTACCCTGGGGGTACCTGTCTCATGAATTTGCATATTAGGGCTGACAATCTGAGGGCGCTTGGTGGAAGGGGGTAGGGCGTCTTAGGTGCGCTGGTACATTGGACCCTTGAGGGCTGAGCCACTGAGATCCATGTGGCTGCCTCTATGTGGAGGGTTGCATCTGAGTGGAGGATAATGTAGGGTTCAGGGGACCATATCTGGTGTTGGGTCTTGAACCCAGGTTGGCCGTATGCAAGATAGACACCTTAAATGCTGTACTGCTACTCTGACCACTCGTTATTCTTTTTTTTAAATTTATTTATTTTTAATTAGTGAATCACCATGAGGGTACAGTTACAGATTTATACACTTTTGTGCTCATGCTTCCCTCACACAAAGTTCGGGAACCCACCCCTTCACCAGTGCCCATTCTCCACCACCAGTAAACCCAGCATCCCTCCCACCCTCCCCAATCCCATCTCCCCCCACCCCACTCTGCCACTGTGGCAGGGCATTCCCTTCTGTTCTCTCTCTCTAATTAGCTGTTGTGGTTTGCAATAAAGGTGTTGAGTGGCCACTGTGCTCAGTCTCTAGCCCTCATTCAGCCTGCAACACCCTTCCCCCCGCATGGCCTTCGACTACATTATAGTTAGTGATCCCTTCTCTGAGTTGCCCTTTCCCCAGAATGTGAGGCCAGCTTCCAAACCATGGACTCAACCTCCTGGTACTTATTTCTACAATTCTTGGGTGTTAGTCTCCCACTCTGTTATTCTATATACCACAGATGAGTGCAATCTTTCTGTCTTTCTCTCTCTTTCTGACTCATTTCATTTCATGAAACTTTTCATGCCGATCCACTTATATGCAAAATTCATGATTTCCTTTTTTCTAACAGCTGCATAGTATTCCATTGTATAGATGTACCAAAGTTTCCTCAACCAGTCATCCGTTCTAGGGCATTTGGGTTTTTTCCAGATTCTGGCTACTGTATACAGTGCTGCGATGAACATATAGGTGCAGATGTCATTTCGACTATACTTTTTTGCCTCTCTGGGATATATTCCAAGCAGTGGTATTGCTGGGTCAAATGGGAGCTCAATATCTAATTTTTTGAGAATCGTCCATATTGTTTTCCAGAACGGTTGAACCAGTCAGCATTCCCACCAGCAGTGTAGAAGGGTCCCTTTCTCTCCACATCCTCTCCAACAGCGGTTGCTTTTGTTCTTTTGGATGTGTGCTAGTCTCTGTGGTGTGAGGTGGTACCTCGTGGTTGTTTTAATCTGCATCTCTCTGATGATTAGTGATGTAGAGCACTTTTTCGTGTACATTTTGGCCATTCGTATTTCTTCCTTGGTAAAGTTTCTGTTCAATTCTTCGCCCCATTTTTTGATGGGGTTGGATGTTTTCTTCTTGTAGAGTTCAACCAGTGCTTTATATACCATTGATATCAACCCCTTATCTGATGGGTATTGTGTAAATATCCTTTCCCATTCTGTGGATAGTCTTTGTATTCTGGTCACTGTATCTTTTGCGGTGCAGAAGCTTTTTAGTTTAATGTAGTTAGGGTCACTCCTGACACAGTGCTTAGGGATCATGAAACAATTGGGATGGAACCCAGGATTCCTGCAAGAAAAATCAGGTTCACTAGTCCTTTGAACCACCCTCTGGCACCATAGGATGCACTTTGAACTTTTTATAACTTTTCCTTATCAAGATATTGGCAGAGAATAGTCTGTAAAAACTCTTTACAGGTTCAATGCCAGATAATATATTGTATTGAATTTTATGTTCACCTTAAAAAGAAAAACAAAGCAAAAAAAACCCTCTCCGGAACTGGAGAGATAGTACAGCAGGTAAATCATTTGCCAGGCATGCAGCCAACCTAGATGTGATCCCTGGTACCCTGTATGGTCCACTGAGCCCACCAGGAATGATCTTTGATCTCAGAGCTAGGATTAACCAATGAGCACCGCTGGATATGGCAAAACAATACAACAACAACAATAATAACACAAATTTGTTTCTGTTTTGAGTAACGAATACAGGAGTATCTTTTCGAGGTATTTTCGTGGTCTATCCTGCTCCTCTACTTTTGGGAGCTGGTGTTGAGCCACCCCCAGTGGTGCTAAGGTCTTACTCCTGGCTCTGTGCTCAGAGATTACTCTTGGAAGTGCTTGGGGGACCAACATGTTGGTCTGTATACTGAACCTGAGGGGCCCACATGCAGGGCAAGTGCCTTACCTGCTGAACGTCTCTTTTACCCTTGTCCTGTTCCTTTAAAAATTATTTATTTATTTACTTTTAATTTTTATCAGAACATTGTGATTTATGGAGTTGTTCATACTAGAGTAGTTTAGGGCATTCAGTGCCCCAACATTAATCCCACAACCAGTGCCCCTATCCCTTCACCAGTGTTCCCAGTTTACCTCCCAATTCCTAGCTTGTCCCCTTGGCAGGCATAAAAAAATTTATTTCATATTATTGCTGCAACAAAACTTAAAGAAGTGGCAAATGGAATTATCAGAAAATAATACAACAAAAGTTAACTTGTGATGATTGATTGCTAAATGATTTGGCCACTATGAATAAGATGTCAATTCATTATTGAAAATGTATGAAATTCCTTAGCAAGCTAGGAATAGAGATGCATGTATTAGAGGGCATCCAAATACACTGTCAGTGAGTGCCATACTCAATGACACATACTGGGAAGTTTGTCCTGTCCTTTACAGAAGCTCTATTAGTGCTTCTTGTAAAACTGGTTTCAAGGTGAAGCTGTTGCCTGTCCATGAAGCTCTGTAATGTCTCTTCAAAGCTAAGTTTTAATCAAGTTGGATCAAGTATTCCTGTGAGGTTTTCATTGATTTTTTGCTATTATATCCCTCCATATTCTTCTGACTTGCAGTTATAACTTGAGAGATTTGATGTACATCTTACAGACTTTTCTTTGCATCTAAGTCCCTTTCAATGATTTTGCTGCTTTCAATATTATCTCTATACTTAAATTTTGTCATTTTTAGTACCATGTGTCTTGGAGTTTTCCTACTTGAGTCAATTTTCACCTTTAGACCTCTTGGATTTCAGTGAATGTAATCTTCAAATCTGGGAAATTCTTATCAGTGATCTCTTGAACTTGTTTCTTCGTCACATTTGCCTTCCTGTTTCTCAAGACTCTGGTCATTCTTATATTCTTATATTGTTCCTCTTGAACTCATCCCATAGTTCCCTTGTGTGCTCTTCATTTATTTATAAGATTATTTCCCACCTTCTGCTGTTTCCTGGTACTTTTCCTCTTCTCATCTTTGAGCTCCTTAATCTTTTGCTCAGCTCCAGTTATTCTGCTATTCAGAGCTTTTACTGGGTTTTTTTTTAATATCACTTACCATGTTCTTCATTTATGTTATTTCTTGTGGTAGTTATTTTGTTTGACTCAGACTTTCTTGTGCTTTGCTGACTACCTGTGCTATTGTTTCCTTGAATTTACTGAACATCCTCATCATGGAGTCATTAAGGACATTGTCTGATGATTTACTTTTACTTGTATTGTTTATGTCTTCGTTGATATCAATTTTGTTCATTAAGTTTAGTGGACTTCTGTGTTTTTCCCACTGATATTCTAGTGTTCTTGCTGTGCTGGGGGTGAATCTTTGTAGTTATATCCCTTGGAAGATGCTGATGGATTACATTGGGGTTGTGTTCTCCTTCTAGTCTGCCCATCTAGAATGGCAGATCATCAAGCAAAAAGTCAAGAGCTGTAGTGTGGGACCACTAATATGACACAGGTCAGGTGTGGACACTGCTGGGACTTAGCTAGAAAGAAGAAGCTCTGCTTCTCATTCCAGAATAACCCAGTGATGTCAGTTCAAGGGAAGCCTCACCTGGAATGGTAGAGCAATAAGCAAAAGGTCAGGGTTTATGTTGTGGGCTCATTTGTATAGCACAGGTCAGGTGAAAAGGCTGTTGGGAACTACGCACAAGGCAAGGCCTCTGTATCCTATTTCAGTTTGTTAGCTCTTTTTTTGTTTTGTTTTGGGCCACACCCAGCAGTACTTCTGGCTTTTTCCTGACTCTGTGCCCAACCCATTGTGCTATCACTCCAGCCCCAAGTTCTGCCAAGGCAATTATGGGTTAATATTTCCTCAAAGTAGAAAGTAATCCTAGAAGGATCAGATTAGAACCCCATTTCTAAATTCAGCTCTTCTGGAATATGAGATTTGTAGGGTGAAGACTGAAGTGAAGTTTGTTATGTGAGTAGTTTCAAGGAATAAAAAAGAGGAAAATGAATCATTATTTTATCATGGCAGAGGAAGATTCAACAAACAAAAAGCAAGTGAAGAAAACAATTCAGAATGAAACTGGGATGGTGCTCCATCTGAAAGGTGTTGCCAGTGAGGTCTCTGGGTGACTTATGTGAAGTAGAAAGGAGGAAGTCAGCAGCCTAGAGAAGGGAATCTGCTGCTTTCTCTCTATTCAACTCTTCCACCCAAGAATAATGGGGAAACCTAGGACTAATTAGAGTCAGTTGTGGGTCTTCTTGCAGGAAAGGAAAGTCAGTTTTAGATCTTACCTAGGCCTTTGGGGTTCTCGCCTTTCTCTCACAGAAAAGAATTTCAAGAGGAGAAAAGCAGTGAAGTAAAAACAGGTTTTATTTGGAACTTCTGAAGGAGTAGGGAGACAGTACCATGCTCAAGAAGGAAAGGGTGGGGCTGGAGCAATAGCACAGCTGGTAGAGCGTTTGCCTTGCACGCAGCCGACCTGGGTTCTATTCCCAGCATCTCAGGTTTGGTCCCCTGAGCACTGCCACGGGTGATTCCTGAGTGCAGAGCCAGGAGTAACCCTTGTGCATCGCTAGGTGTGACCCCCCCAAAAAAAAATAAAGAAAGAAAGGGTTTCTCCAGAGTAATAGTACACATTACAGAGTTAGATATGAAAGTATAAAAGCACACATCTCAAGAGGGGAGAGGCAGGTGACACATGGGTTCAGGCAATATATATACTCGGGCAGCATGTGTTTGTGCTTCTTTTGTTCAAGTTGGCTTTTACAGGGTCTCTCCCAAGCTGCCCCACATCGGGCTTTCTATCTACGTAAGAGTCCATTGTTAGGATGGTTGCTAAGTCTTAGAGTTGGGAGTAGTTTATGATCTTCTTTGACATCCTTTTACTGGCCTTTGTTCCTGCTGGAGCGTCTCTCTTATTGGGAGTCTAGCCTTCTCTGGGTCTGTATTGGTGCCAGGTAAAGGTCTATCAGGCTGTAGTTCCTGTGTCCATGAGGTATATCCTGTAAGCCTTGGAGTTAATTGGTTTTATTACTTCCAAGGAATTCATTGCCATAGCAGAGTGAGGGGGACTTCCCTATCTATCTGCTTTCCTGATTCAAAGGGAATTGATCAATTAAGAAATTGTATGATGAGTAGGGGGAAAACTTTATTAGCAGTAACCAAGCCTATAGGTTGAAAGATGACAGATTTATAGCTCAAAGAACCACTGCATACTCACAATAAATAGTTTCTATAGAAAGTAAAAATATCCTATTTTCAGGATGGGAATACTTTGAAAATTGGTGGCCACTGATATGATCAGTAATACCCACTGTAGACAAAGATTCTCCGAACCTCACTCCATTCTATCTGCAAATCTAAAATAAAGTCTTCTGAATAAGGGTTAGTTTTTCATCTTCCAGGCAACTGGCAAAAGGAGCTGAGGCAGGTTTGAAAAATTGTTGTGATGTGGATTACACTGATAGCACCCTCTCTCTCTGTCTCTCTCCTCTCTCTTCTCGTTCTGTCTCTCTCTCACTTCTCTCTCTCTCATACACACACACACACACACACACACACACACACACGCTGGTAGTTCTCTATCTTACAAACACATACTGGTAGTTCCCTCTGTATTCAAGAATCTTTTAAGATACAAAGCAGTGCTCAGAGACTGCACTCCTTGGAACTGAAGTCAAAGTGAACAGAGTTGTTCCCAGAGCTTCATAGTGACCACTTTCTTGTTTTATTTCATTACTATTGAGCCCACGGAAAGTATCCCTAAACTTCGAGACTATTGTCCCACCGAGTCTAGACAGCAGTCTCAGTGCAAAGGAACGCCAGGATTGAGTGTAATCAATGCCAGGACTGAGTCAAATCAGTTTGTGCACAACTCTGGAAGATTGGTTTGAAAAAACAAAGGACTGATAGGAGGCTCTGCAGCACAACAACAACAACAACAACAACAACAACAACAACAACAACAACAAAACGTAGTTTCAGGAAAAAGACTCAGAAAAGCACTGGAGGCTTATTTCTCCTAGTGGAAAAGTTGGGAGGGGAAGGTAGCCCCTTTGCCTCGCCTTCCTGGGCTCAGCTTTTTAGTTTCTTACTGGAAAGCTTACTGGAGTGATAGCACAGCAGGTAGGGCATTTGCCTTGCATGAGGACGACCCAGGTTCGATTCCTCCACCCCTCTCGGAGAGCCCGCCAAATTACCGAGAGTATCTCGCCGGCATCGCAGAGCCTAGCAAACTACCCGTGGCGTATTCGATATTCCAAAAACAGTCACAAGTCTCACAATAGAGAAGTTACTGGTGCCTCCTCGAGCAAATCGATAAACAACCGGATGACAGTGCTACTGGAGAGCTAGCTTCAAGAACCCAGCGGGGCTACAGTTCTGCTGCCTCCCAGACGAGGGCAGCACCGCTGGTCAGAGCAGCCGCAGCGGTTCCGCCTTCCCTCTTGGTTTCCTCGCGCAGAGGAGGCTCGTGGCGCGCTCGCCCATTGGTCGCGGCGTGGGCGCTGCCATGTTGGCGGAAGCGGTGCGCCCGTCCCTGGGAAACTGGCTGCGGCCGAGGGGCAGCTGTGCGCAGCTTCCCGTTTCTTCTCGCTCAGAACAATCTCGACGCTGGGAAGCGGCGGCCGGCAGGATGCAGAAAAGTAGGATGAACCTGCCCAAGGGACCGGACAGCCTGTGCTTCGACAAGGACGAGTTTATGAAGGTGCGGGGCCGGGCGGAGGGGGGCCTGCCCTGTGGGGCGTCTCTGAGCTCGGCTGCTCCTGACGGGGCCTGGGCCACACACACACACACACACACACACACACACACACACACACACACACACACACACACACACACACACACACACACACACACACACATACACAACACACCCGCATCCACGAAGCTTGCCCCTAGTCAGGACCCCTTGGCAGGGGCTTCGCTGCGCTTGCCAGCGAGGCTTTTTTGTCCTCCGACTTGGCGTGGTGAAGCCTAGAAAAGCAGGTCGCCAGAGTCACGTTATCTTGAGCGAAGTCTTGGAAATTGCTCAGTGGCTTTGAGACGGTGAAGCCGTGCTTGTCCGATGGCCCGTCCGCTTGCTAGACAGTGAGCTGGTTGCCGATCGGTGCCTTTTGCTCCTAGATGCGCTCAAGAATGCACCCAACGGTTCTTGGGACCCTTGTGCCTCCCCGAGGGTCGAGTCAGGGGAAGTTTTTGCTTCACATACAAAGTTTCAGGCGTGAGATCCTTTAAAGGTTGGAATCCTCGTCATTGATTTTGTTGCGGTATAACACAAGCAAACCTTTCTCCTCCTTCTCCTGCTCCCGTCCGAGTCACCCACCAGCCCGACCCTGCTTAGCTTCCGATCTTCGGAGATCAGACGAGATCGGGTGCGGTCAGGGTTGTACGGCCGGAGACCCACTGCTTACCTTTATTAGCTGGACTTAAGGTTGGTCTGCAGTTGTCGGGCATAGAATGACAAAATAGAAATATTAATTGAAAGCATTTTACTGATTACAAAGGTTCGTCCGGCGCAGTCGTGGAAGTGTCGGAAATTCCAGTGAGAGCCAGGAGGAACTTTGCCAATCTGTTTTGTGTCTCGTTAAACTGTAAAAAAGAACATTTAAAAAAAGGAGTAGTATATTTAAGGGCTAGGGATATAGTTCATAGGACTTTTAAGCACATGGTTTGCATCCCGGAGCTCTGGGTTTATCCCTGGCACATTGCATAGCCCTCCCAAACATTACCAGTAGGAGCTATTGAGCACTGAATCAGGAGTAGTCCTGGCACCCCTAAGGATGTGATCTACACGGGACATTGTAAAATATTTCCACATGACCTCTTAAGTAGAAGTGAGTAGGCCTTTTATTCCATCCCTTTTTTCACGTTTGTATTTCAATTATTTAAGTTGCTCCCGCTCCTCCCTGAACTATTTTGTACTGTGTATATCACTGCTTTATATAAATTATCTTTGAAGGTGAACTCAGACGCTATGGTTTTGTAAATGTCTGAAATCATGAACAGGAATAAAATCGCGTATTTGAGAGATTTCAAAAAGGGGCTGCACAAAAACAAAAGCAACCGGTGTTGGCGTGGATGTGGGGAGAAAGGGACTCTCCTTCACTGCTGGTGGGAATGCCGACTGGTTCAGCCCTTTTGGAAAACAATATGGACGATTCTCAAAAAGTTAGAAATTGAGCTCCCATTTGACCCAGCAATACCACTCCTGGGAATATATCCTGGAGAGGCAAAAAGGTATAGTAGAGATGACATCTGCATTTCCATGTTCATTGCCGCTCTGTTCACAATAGCCACAATATGGAAAAAAACAGAGTGCCCGAAAACAGATGATTGGCTAAAGAAACTCTGGTATATTTACACAATGGAATACTATGTAGCTGTCAGGAAACATGAAGTCATGAAATTTGCATACAAGTGGATCAATATGGAAAGTATCATGTTGAGTGAAATGAGTCAGAAAGAAAGAGACAGACATAGAAAGATTGCACTCATATGTGGAATATAATGTAACTGAGAAGTACAAGTTGGCAACGATGCAACTTCTGGCAGATATCTCTCTGGACTTAGTTACTAAAATACTAAATTACAGAAACCCAAAACTGAGAGGCCGCTAAGTGTGGTCACTCGACCTCATACCTCTTCATCCTCAGCAATGGAAAACAAATTATCTAATGCTTCCTTTTCAGCAGGTCTGACTTTAGGGGAGAGACTCTCCAAACAATAATAGTGAGTTTTGTTGAAATATTGTATGCAATCAAAGTGAAAGTAAAGTGAAATTTATTAGTTACACAGGCGGGGGGGGGGCTTAGGGTGGGGGGGCTAGGGGCATGGGGGGGTTTGGGGTGTGAGGGGGCGGGGTGGAGCTATACTGGGATTCTTGGTGGTGGAATATGAGCACTGGTGAAGGGATGGGTATTCGAGCATTGTATAACTGAGATTTAAACCTGAAAACTTTGTAACTTTCCACATGGTGATTCAATAAAAAATTTAAAAAAAAAAAAGGGGGGCTGCAATGATGGGACAGTGGGCAGGGCACTTGAGAGCTTTCAAAAAAAAACTATAAAGCAAAAATATATTTAATTTGTTAGTGTTGGGTTTTGATACCACTTACCTGGTTATGGTGCTATTATGTTGAAAGTTTGACCCCTGAGATTGTGAATAGTAAGCTTAAATCTTTTACTGTTCTGCCTCCTTTGAGGGCCATAAATTGATAAATATTTTTCCCTTTCACTAGGTTAATTAGCTAATTTCTTTTTGATGAAATTAAAAAAGAAATTAATTTCTTTTTTGGATCCCCTCTCTAAAATTCTGTTTTAAAAAAATAATATTTACACCTGAATCCTTTCTGGTACGGAAAGATCCCTTTTTAGTATGTGGACTATCCAGATCTGGGAAGATGTATTTTTGCTCTTGTCTAGTAATGATGTCTAGTCTTCGTGGACTGCTAGGTGTCTTCAGAGTTACGGTCTTTATTGTTGTGTCAGAAAAGGAAAGCATGAATACATCTTTTCAGGCTGACTAATGGAATCAGCAATTATAGCAGTAGTAGCCCTAGGAGTCATCCTGGAATACAGTGATCTGATGTGTATGTGTGTGTGTGTGTATGTATCCCTGTCCCTTTGCAGTTTTCCTTCATCTGATTGGTTATACTATATAAATAAGGGATCCTAGGCTGACCAATCAAATCATTTTTATATATGCAAATAAGGGAACCAATTTAAGGTCTTCATTGTCTGCACCTTCTTCTTCTTCTTCAGTCACTTTCTGCTTAACAATATTTGTGTTAAATCACAAATGATTTTTAGGATGACTGGAGAATCCAAAGTGAACTAATGTGTTAAATCACAAATGATTTTTAGGATGACTGGAGAGTCCAGGGTGAACTAATATTCTTGAACTAATATTCTTCCACCCCTTAGCTCAGAGCTACCCTTAAGCAAAGATAGAAGAGATAACTAAGAGTACATGCAGAGAGATGCATTAGAAGAGGTTTGCACAAAGATTTGTGTTCTTGTTTTGATGTCAAGAATCTTAGAGTATAGAAAACTTTTCACTTGTGTGTTAACATCTTCAGACTTCCTTCCCATCACCAACATCCTTTCTGATTCACTAACCTTGCCATCTTTCTCAGTCTGAACTGATAGTGTCTTTGGTTAAAGCACCTTCAGAAAATAGAAATTTAAGTTCTACAATAGACCTTAAGAATAGGGAGAGAACAAACTGGGGAAGTGGCCAGAATGCCAATAATTTCATATTCTTGAGTAGTTCTTAAGCCCCTGAATGTTTTGTACAGACAGTAGTGCTAATCGGTAGTGCTAGCGTAACCATTTTATATGTAGAACATTATATTGAATAAGTCTTCTGTGCAAAATAATACAATATTTGTTTTCTAGGTGGGATCAAGAGATAAAGTTTAGGGGCTGGAGTGATAGCACAGCGGGTAAGGCGTTTGCATTGCACGTGGCTGACCCGGGTTCAATTACAGCATCCCATAGCACCATCCCTGAGCACCACTAGGAGTAATTCCTGAGTGCAGAGCCAGGAGTAACCTCTGTGCATCACCAGGTGTGACTCAAAAAGCAAGAAAAAAAAAGAGAGATAAAGTTTATTTGCAATTTGTGTTTCCTTGGCAGAAACATTCTATTATAATTCCCTGGCACACAGGATGGGTGGAGAGCTTTTTGTGGGAATATATTTATGTTTCATTCAACATACTTTGCAATTTTTACTGTGGGAGGAGTTACCGAATATCAGATTTTCAGTGAGTTGAGACTATTTGAAATCCAGTTAGTTGACATTACTGTGTTAAAAAAAATGATGATCTGGTAGGGTAATGACACTAATTGCTTATTCAGTATAATATTCATTAATCTCAACTGTGTACCAGTCAGAAATCTGGACATGATGATATAAGGATAGATACTGCATGATAAGATATAATTCCAGGGATGCGTGTATGAAAGTCAACCATGAATGATTTAGCACCTGCATATCAGTCCATGTGATACAACATTAATAAAATGATGACTAAAGGAATATATGATTATCTCAGCAGATACAGAAGCAATTGGCAACATTCAGCATCAATTTATGATCACTGTCACTGTCATCCTGTTGCTCATTGATTTGCTTGAATGGGCACCAGTAACATCTCCATCGTGAGACTTGTTGTGACTGTTTTTGGCATATTGAATACGCCACGGGTAACTTGCCAGGTTCTGCCATGTGGGTGAGATACTCTCGGTAGCTTGCTGGGCTCTGAGAGGGGCAGAGAAATCGAACCGGGTCGGCTGTGTGCAAGGCAAACTCCCTACCCGCTGCGCTATCACTCCAGCCCATCAATTTATGATAACTTAGTTAAATAGATATGATAAGCCATATGACAAGTATGCAAGCTAGCAGTGAAAGTCTGATTTCCTTTGAAATAAGGAATAAGATAAATGTGAGCTACCAGAAATGAAGCAATTTCAGTTACAGTTTATCAGAAAATAAATCTGCAAATTTAACCTAGGGGTGAAAGAACTATACACTGAATTATATAAAATGTTAATGATAAAAACTGGAAAAACAACTGGGAAGAAAAATCATGTTCTGAGATTTAGATAATTGACATTACTAAATTGTCTGTACTATTTAAAGCATTCTAGATTCAATATAATCCCCACTAAAATCCCAAAGCATTATTCAAGAAATGGGACAGACAGTTCTAAGATTTGTACAGAACCAGAAGAGACCTCAAATAACCTAAAATATCTTGAGAACAAAGCCACAAATCATGATTATCCTGATTTCACATTATATCGCCATGCTTTAGTAATGTAAACAGTAAGATATAGCCATAGAACACACATCAATTGAAGTAGAATGAAGAGCTTGGAAATAAACTCACATAGTGGGACTGGAGTACATGTTTTACATGTGGGAGCCCCGAGTTTGATTCCCAGCATTGCATGGTCCCCAGAAACAACCTCCAAGCATTGGACTGGATGTATTAGGAGAAAGCTCTAAGCTCTGCCAGGTGTGGCCTCCAAACATATGTGTCTGTAATGGGAGTAAAGATAATCATAGCCTCTTCAGCAAATAATATTGGAAAAATTGCACAGCCATGTGGAAAGAATGAAACTGAACCATTGTCTACATCAAACACACAAAAAAATTAAAAATGAATTAAAACCTTGAGTGTAAGAACCAAAACGATGAAGTTTGTGGAAGAAAACAGATAGTAAGAAACTTGATGTTAGTCTTGGCAATGGTATTTGGGATTTCACACCAAAAGCAAAGACAACAAAAACTAAACAAGTAGAACTGTATCAAACTATACATAGTTTTGCCCAACAAAGGAAACCCTCAGAAAAATGGCAAAGCAACCCACCAAGTGACTAAAACATTTGACTAAAGATGACATGTGAGTGGCCAGCAGGAGCACGAGGATATTTAGCATCATTAATCATCAGCAAAACCAACACTATAATGAGATGTAATTTACCATTCATTAGAGTGACTTATCAAGAAAGATAGTAATAAGAATGTGGAGAAAAAGGTATCCTGTGCACTGTTTTGTAGGAATCTAAATTGGTTCAGTCACTATGAAAAATAGTATACTTGCTGGTTCCAAAATTAAAAATAGAGTTAAATGATGCAGTAATAATTTTTTTTTTAATTTTCAGGAAGATTTTGATGTCGATCATTTTGTGTCTGACTGTAGAAAGCGTGTACAGCTAGAAGAACTGAGAGAACACCTAGAACTCTACTATAAACTTCTTAAAACAGCTATGGTCGAGCTCATCAATAAGGACTATGCAGATTTTGTCAACCTTTCAACAAACCTGGTAAATCTCAAATGCACAAATCCTTCCATTATATATTTATACATATAGCCTTTCTTACTCATATTTGTTCTTAACAATATGGTGAGTTTTTATAAATCTTTCCACTGATTAACTAAACTTGGAGATTACTAACCTTATTAATAGAAAAACTAAATTTTTATTGATAAACATTTTTGTTTAGAATTTTTGCCCATATGAGTCAGTTTTTATAAAATTAGGTATTAAGAATTAGTGAAAAGTAAAAGGTAATGATAGTGTTTTTATCAGTTTTCATCCTATGAAATCTCACATTAAGAACAGTTTACAGGGGGCTGGAGCGATAGCACAGCAGGTAGGGCGTTTGCCTTGCACGCGGCCGACCCGGGTTCGAATCCCAGCATCCCATATGGTCCCCTGAGCACTGCCAGGAGTAATTCCTGAGTGTAGAACCAGGAGAAACCCCTGTGCATCGCCGGGTGTGACCCAAAAAGCGGAAAAAAAAAAAAAAAAAGAACAGTTTACAAGGGCAAGTGTCCACTATTCTTAAAACGTTTTAATTTACTTGCAGATATTTACGCTGACTACAACCAGGTTGCAGGCACATTGGCAAATAATGATCTTCAAGAAAGTTAAATTTAAAAATATGAATGAGGGGCTGGTGCGATAGCACAGTAGGTAGAGTGTTTGCCTTGCACACAGTCAACCCGGGTTCGATTCCCAGCATCCCATATGGTCCCCTGAGCACCACCAGGAGTTATTCCTGAGTGAAGAGCCAGGCGTAACCCCTGAGCATCGCTGGGTGTGACCCAAAAAGCAAAAAAAATATATATATATATGAATGATCAGTAATGAGCATGCCGGTTATTTGTTAAACACTTGAGTTGGTTTGATTTTGATTTTGGGGCCACACCCAGAAGTGCTCAGGATTTACTTCTGGCTCTGCACTCAGGGATCACTCCTGGCGGGGTTCTGGGCACTATACAGTGTGCATGGGATTAAATCCAAGTTAGCCACATGCAAAGCAAAAGCCTACCTGCCCTACCTGCTGCTGAGCTATCTAAAATGTTGGAGTTTTAGGGGCCGGAGCGATAGCACAGCGGGTAGGGCGTTTGCCTTGCACGCGGCCGACCCGGGTTTGATCCCCGGCATCCCATATGGTCCCCCAAGCACTGCCAGGAGTAATTCCTGAGTGCAAAGCCAGGAGTAACCCCTGGGCATCGCTGGGTGTGACCCAAAAAGCAAAAAATAAATAAATAAAAAATAAAATAAAATGTTGGAGTTTTAATACATTGTCACTGTCACTGTCATCCCATTGCTCGTTGATTTACTCGAGGGGCACCAGTAACATCTCTGTTTCTCCCAGTCCTGAGATTTTAGCAGCCTCTCCATACTCGTCTTTCCCAACGATCGGAGGCTCTTTCAGGGCCAGGGGAATGAGACCTATCGTTACGGTTTTTGGCATATCAAATATGCTATGGGTAGCTTGCCAGGCTTTGTTTTAATACACACAAAAAAAAGAACTTTTTTTTTTTTCTTATAATCTGTTTTCCTGGTGAAGTAACTATCTTCATGGCAGTTTCAAGAATCATTAAAATGAATGAGTTATATTTAGTTTTGGGAAATATGCCAGTGAGATCAATGTTCCAGTGGGATTAGAAATCCAGAAAATTTATTTTTTGTTCTGTTTTATTTGGGCAAGTGGAGCGATAGCACAGCAGGTAGGGCGTTTGCCTTGCACATAGTCAACCAGGTCGTCCCTCTTGGAGAGCCCGGCAAGCTACCAAGAGTATCCCATCCACTAGGCAGAGCCTGGCAAGCTACCCGTGGCATATTAGATATGCCAAAAACAGTAACAGGTCTCGCTGTGGAGACATTACTGGTACCCGCTCGAGCAAATCAATGAACAATGGGACAACAGTGCTGCTGACAGTGCTGCTATTTTATTTGGATTCCAAAATGATCAAAATAATGTCTAGGGGCAATATAAGCCATCAGACTTTCACAGGTTTTCATCATCTGGCCAAGTATTATAAATTTTATGCAAATAGCTATTCACATCTCATTAACGCATTTACAGTTTTATCTGAAGGCAACTTTTGTATAAGGAAGTTTTCATTTATCAAGAATTTCCTTAATTTTTTTATGTATATAAGTAGATTTTTTTAAAGTGTATGATACAATAGCATTTCTATTGTTTATTTTGCATTTTTTATTGAGGTAAATTCACATATATTAGCTTCAGATCTGCAGCATACTGTACATATTTCTGTACAGTAGATCTGCACAGTAATTCTAATTATTGTCCCTCATCATACAAAGTTTCAGATTTCTCTGAGGATGTCATAAGAACTTTTACAATTTACTCTTGACAAGTTATAAATATGCAATTCAATGTTATTGACTATTAGTCCATATGTATAAATTAACATTTCTGCTAGCTATTTAGCAACATATGGTTGTTCATTTTTGTGGTACAGAAAGAATTTATTTCTAGTACAGCTTTTGTCACAGAGCATATACTTCACTATTGTTGTTGATTGTTTTGTATTTGTGCTGACATGGTTTTGCCTTTAGGTTGGCATGGACAAAGCCCTTAACCAGCTTTCTGTGCCCTTGGGACAGTTACGAGAAGAGGTCCTGGTAAGTCCTAAAATAATACTAAACAGTCTACCATAAAGCGTGATATATTTGTTCACCTATTCTAAAATTTCCTTTGATCTGTTAGGTTGCTTGATATTGCTGTTAATTTTTAGTGGTGGGACCAGAGAGAATACATTCGTGCCAGGGCTCACTCCTTAGCCTAGAGTCCAGAATATCCCCTGAGCTTGGCAGGGTGTGGCCCCAACCGCTCTCCCCAGCAAATAAATGTTGGGAGAAGAGAAGGGTATCTCAGATTTCAAGTTGTTAAGTGCCATCTCATTTATATGGAAGTCATCTCCAGTAGATGGATAACTTTTGTTTTTAAAGTTGGTGATTTTATACACATTTTTCAGGCAGTAGTTTGTCTCCAACCAAATACCTTTACATAGTCTCCTTTCATATTCAGCAGCAGAACTTGGCTTCCTTTTGATCAGAACTTAAAAGCTGAGCTACTCTGTACCTAAGATTTTAGCTTTGTTCACTAAAATCTTCATTAATATTCAGAGTGTGTGATACTTAATAGGTACTTCACTAACGTTTATTGAATGAATTAAATTAATGGACTTATTCTTTAGGATTTTATGATTTGTCTAAATTTTTCTTTGTTTTCATTGATGTTTTTTGGTTTGAATATTCATCTCAAACTGGGATTTATTAATCATTTTTGCTGGCTGTTCTTTTTCTTTTTTGGTTTTCAGTATTCCTTCTATGACAACACTTCATAGTGATATATCAGTGCCTAAATAATCTTTATTTCTCTAAAATGTGTAGTCTAGTCTTAAAGACCTCATTTCTAGTCTCCAAAATAAATTCTGTAGCACACTGGGATGTCTGTCTCATAGCTCTGGATATGATGTACTCAGTTCTATATTTCTGACTTTTGTAGTCTAGTAATTCCTATCTTCATGTCTGCAAACACAGATTCATAGTCTAACCCAAGTAGCATTTCCTTTGCTAAATTTTTCTATGCCTTGATTCAGATTATTCTTTCTCTACCATAATATTCATTGTATTTTTCAAAAATTCTTTTGACTGTTAATCTTGTGTGAACTTCCCTTATATGTCATCTGTCCCCAAGTTATGATCACCTTTAGTTGTACCTGATGTGTTGTACTTATATCACTGTCTGTATAATAGTAACCTATAAATAGTATAAAATTTTGTGAGCTAAATTAATGTGTAAAGTTTAAAATGTTACAAAACAATTTTTATATTTCCTTTATTATTTTAAAGAGTCTTAGGTCATCTGTTAGTGAAGGAATTCGGGCAGTAGATGAACGGATGTTTAAACAAGAGGACATCAGGAAGAAAAAGGTATATTTATGTGTCATAAGACGTGGACTCCCTTTGTCATAATTTTACTTTTGGTATGTATGCAGAGAGGAAGCAGAAGGCAGGTCTGCACTATCTTTAGAGACAAGTAGTTCCTAATAAAAACCAGAGAGGTCTAGAGGTAGAGCTGGAAACCAGATCTTTCTCTACCCTGGTCTGATTATAGTCTTATTAATATGAGAGTTGTGGTAAATTTTTAAATGATGAAATAATATTGTTTGTTCTTATTCTTAGGTCTTAATTTAATCATGGTACCATTGGTCTTTTTTTAAGCTATGTCCTCTCATAGTTCTCAGTCTTATGAAACTTTTTTTACTTACATTTTTGCATGTGTATATGTTTGCTTACTTTAATGTCCTATTACCTATTTGAAATTATAGGACAAATTTTAGAGGTCATTAGTGTTCACAAATTTAAAATTTCACATATTTCCTAATAACTAATATTAATAAAAATGCTTTGCAGTTTAATAGGCATCGAGTCTCTCAGCACCCCTAAAAGGAAGATTCTCCTATTGCAGACTTGGGGAGTAGGTGTGACTTTCTATATCGGATGCTTTCAATATCCTGTGGCAGATTTATTTTTAGAAAAAGTAGTATGTTTCTTCCTAATTCTAATACCTATGCAGCAGCACAGTGTTATTTTTTTTTTAATTAAAATTCATGTTGGTATAATGGCAAAGTTGGAATTAGAATTCAAGACTTCTAATTTTAGCCTGATATTCTGTCCACTGTTTTCTAAATTTAATTGCAATATTTTTCAAACTTTAGAGGTGAGAAGCCACTTTTAAGAAGTTTAATTATCTCTTAGGTCTCAACTTAGCTTTTGCCCCCAAAATTTCATGAATGTGCATCTCTAGGAAAAACTGTAAGCTCCACAAGAACAGGAGTACGTGCTTTGTTCACTCAGATCTCTAGAAGAATATCTAGCTCATAACTGTAATTCAGTGATTTTTTTAATGATGGACTTCATTGTTTTGTCCTTTAAGGATGATTTTGTGTAATGTTGTTCAACCTTTTTGATACTATTTTTTTGTGTAACATCTTAATGAGTTGACAATTAGGTAGATAGGTGTGTTGTACATATGTAAATTGAAAAGATAAACAGTATCAGAAACTAAATTTTGGGAAAATGGTAATAAGAAAATAAATGTAGGGCCAATAAAAAGTTCATTTAAGATGAGGAAAAAGAAGAAATGAAAGCTATATAACATGAGAAAGCAAAAAAGCCTAGTTTTATTTTTAATATATGCTGGCTCTGGAAAGCAAAATTAAGATTCTCAGGAATTCGGTGTTAAATAAAAATATTCAAAATGTAGAATGTTCTAAGTATTCTAAATTGGCCATATTATTTTCTTAAATTTTCCAGTGTTTAGAATGGGAATGTAAGATAATTAACATTAAATATCTTGGTTGAGGGGGGAGTGATGGAAGGGAACCTGGGGACAGTGGTGCTGGGAAATGTACACTGGTGGAGGGATGGGTGTTGGAATACTGTATGACTAATCATGAACAGCTCTGTAGAAAAAAAAAAGATTAAACATCACGGTAACTTTTGTTTTTGCTTAATTTTAATTTTTATAGATGTGTGTGTTGAGGCTTATACAAGTTATTCGATCAGTTGAGAAAATTGAAAAAATCTTAAATTCTCAAAATTCTAAAGAAACATCTGCATTAGAAGCTAATAGGTAAGTTTTTTGTTGTTTTCTTTTTTTACTATACATTACATAAATTAAAACTACACATGCAAGCTGAAAGGATAATTATTGTAGGGTTAGAACTCATTCCTGAAAAAAGAAAATCCAAATTAAGTCTTAATATCCTTTAATGTAATTCAAAAAAAAAAAAATCTCAGAAATGACCAACACAAAGGGAAAGAGGAGGGGCATCTACTATATGTTCTCTAGGTCTTTTAGTAAACATGGAGTTGTTCCTTTGGCCACGTACATGATCTCTATTCAAGAAAGGTGATATCGTAGACATAAAGGGAATGGGCACTGTCCAAAGAGAAATGCCCCACAAATGTTATCTGGTAAAACTAGAAGAGTCTACAGCATTACCCAACATGCTGTTGGCATTGTCATTAACAAACAAGGCAAGGGCAAGATTCTGACCAAGAGAATTAATGTTCATAATAAGCATATTAAGCACTCTAATAGTCGACACAGCTTCCTGAGATGGGTGAGGGAAAATAATTAAAAAAAGAAGGAAACTGAAGAGGAAGAGACTTGGGTTCAACTGCAGTGCCAGCCTGCTCCACCCAGAGAAGCAATGGAAAGGAGCCTGTGCTGCTGCAGCCCATTTCCTAGGAGTTTATGGCATGAGGGGTGTTTGTTTAAAAATAGAGACTCCTTGACTATAAAAAAAAATAATAGGGGCCGGAGCGATAGCACAGCGGGTAGGGCGTTTGCCTTGCACGCGGCCGACCCGGGTTCGATCCCCGGCATCCCATATGGTCCCCCAAGCACCGCCAGGAGTAATTCCTGAGTGCAAAGCCAGGAGTAACCCCTGAGCATCGCTGGGTGTGACCCCCCCCCCCAAAAAAAATTAATTAATTAAAAAAAAATAAAAAAAATAATAGTTCTTTAAAAAAAAAAGTGTAGGGTACTTATAGATGAATTTTGTTAACAGGAAGGAAAAAGCTGTCAGAGAAAAATGATGGGGGCCAAGGAGTATGCAGAGCATGCACCCAGCTCTGGTTCAGTCCCTGGCACTGCATGGACCTCTAAATATTCCTGGAAATATCCATGGAGGCTTCCAAGCACTGCTACAGGTGATCCTGGTCTTCCCCAGCACAACAGGACTCAGTCAGCACTACAGTTTTGGAACCTCACATTCAACACCTGACCCAGTTGGATAAATGTCACTAGAAAATGGCCTCTGAGTACCGTGTACACTGCTTAAGAGGCGAGGGAAAAGATAACTGTTTCCTTTATGACACCGTGACAATTCTATACCTGCTTAGTTAACTGATTTTTAGATCAGCTAGGTATATGAATGACTCATAAAATCAGTTGAGTAGATGTACCAGTATTGGTGAAAAGAGTACAATTTTGTAGCAGCAGGTACCAGCGGGCCAGCCTGCATCAAGTTTCTCAACTTTCTGTGTCTATACTAATAAGGGTAATAATAACTGTTCTTGCAATGTTGTCTGGTAATCATTAAGATACTGCCAGTCAGCATCAGGCATATAGTAGAACTTCATACATGTGTTGTAGGGTCTAATAAGACCTTGAATTATATTGACCACCATGTCACTCATCTATAAACAATGTTAGATAATCTGCCACAGCCCAAATCTGTCCTGCTTCTTTAGCAGCATTGATAGACCCTTTCACCTTGCCCTCCGTGAGCATCTATGATATTTGTTTCCCAGTTTCCTTTTTATTTTTACCTATTTCTGTTTTTTCCTTCAACGGAATACTTAAATGACTTATATTTTTATCCAAAGATAAAAAACCTTCCACTGAAAGCACAGTGCCTCTGAAAGATATGTTGGAATGATGGCCTAAAATTACAAAGGCTTTAGGTACATAATAGTGTCTTCTGTGTTACTGTTTTTGCTCATTAAACTTAGTGGATTTTTATGTGTCTTTCTCCATTGGTTTTCTCTGAGCAAATATGGTGAGAATTGCTCTTTTCCTTCCTGCCTGTCTTTACATAGTGATCAGAAGTAAAAATTGTGAGTTGTGTGAAATTTGATGAGGTGCTGTCTCTCCTGGAAAGGTGGGATGTGTGGAGCTGGACAGTGGAGTATCGGAAATATGAAGCTGAACTTCTGGGAGTCACGGAGAATCTTGGCCAACCAGCGGGTGGTTCAGTGCTCAAGCCCTATGATGCCAGGAACCACTGGACAACCCTAGCTGTGCTTGAGAGTCCCCAGGGCCTTAGGGCTATATCCTGCAGTACTCAGGAGGCCGAGGATTAAACCAGGATTGGTTGCATGTCTTGCTCTCTTGCCCCTGTATTGTTTTCCCTGTCCCTAAATGAGCTTGTATGCTTTAGATACAGGACTAAGTAGATATTGAGGGACTCCATCTGGCATTTCAATTTCCTCATGATGTGAATTGCTTTCATCATTTAACTGTTTGATCATCAGACACAGACACAGAATGCCTGAGAAAAAGGCCAGGAGGTGGCAACAAAGCCAATTGGATTGGCAGCTCTGACCTTCACCAAGTAGGGTTGATTCCTGGGGCAGATGCTGTGGCTTGTCAAGGTAGTAAGTAGCTTCAGAAGCTTGAACAAAGGGTGATATGTGCTCCATTGCCCTCCACCCTCTCATCAAGTACACCATACTAGCCCCAAGTTAATACATAGAACAAAGGATAAAGTGTTAGGGCAGCTGTGGGCATGAGAGACATGGAGTAGATAAGCATTAAGACTGCTCTGCCCTTCTTGACAGGCCTCTTTCTGCCAAGCTGTGTCACAACCCCTGCATGTCTGTCTAAGCCTGAACTCTCCCTCACACGATATTTTCCACTTAGGCCTATATTTTCCCTGGCAGGAGATTTCCTGCTGAGACCTGTTATTTCCCTAGCTCTATGATTCCCACTCACTCCTGTGCTTTTCTTAGCAGGACGTTTCATGGGCTTGTCCTTTCCCACAGGTTTAACTCAGGATACTGTGTATGTTTTAAGACCTGCATTTACAGGGTTGTTTCCCCCAAAGTGCTTCAGGGTTTATATCTGTGTTCTTTTGCCTCTCAGCTTTCTTTTGAATGGCGTTGATACTTTACAATGTGTTTTAGAAGGAAAAAAATCATTGATACTTTACAATGTGTTTTAGAAGAAAATAAAATGTACATTCATTACACTCTTGCAGATTTGGAAAGAATTCCCTCTCACTAGGACCCAGGGCTTAGAGATTAACTGCTATTTTAATCTCTTTGGCAATTATATCTAAAGTAAGCTTTTACTACTTAAATTTAAACTAAGCTATTTTAAGGTATGCCTTTTATTGCTTCTGGGGGACTAGTTTTATTGAGATGAGAATATTGGATATTTCAGGTTATTTCATGTATTTTAGAAGAAGAGAAGAATGAGATGGTTGCAGAAGAGAAATAAGTATACATAGTAGAATAGGGCAAAAGAACAAGAGAAAGGAGGTAGAGGGTAATGAATGGTAGAAACTGAAAATGGGTGAAAACACAGATTTTCCCACACTGATTACTTTCTGACCCGATGCCAGGAAGTATCAGTGGCCTTGATTTAGAATATGCTGTGTAAAAATTTCAGAGTGAAAAAGATGCTTTAGCTTTCGCCTAGTAAGGAGGAGACCATGGGAAAGTAGTCTCCAAAGAAGTTAAATGCAAAAAGCATTGAATTCTTTTGTGCGTTTGCATCAACAGATGCAAAATACATCGCCATTGTTGATCATGTGAATGATTCTTTTAGAAATTTTTTAAAAAAGAAAACTTTAGTAATTAAATTTTTGTTTTTATCTCTATTAGCCCACTTTTGACTGGACAAATTTTGGAAAGAATTGCCACTGAATTTAACCAGTTACAGTTTCATGCTATTCAAAGCAAAGGCATGCCTCTTATGGACAAAGTAAGACCAGTAAGTGTTGTTTTAGATTTTAATTTGGTTTAACCTAGTAATATGCCCCCTGATAATTGTCTACTACCAGAATTTGAAGATGATTTTTTAATGTTTTTTAATATTTTCTTTCAGTTGTTTTTTTTTTTAATTTGGGGGTGCCTGCCTTCAAAGTATTATACATTTTTATGTATATTGTGTAAGAGCACAAGCATTTTCTCTGACTTACAAAAGTGAAATTGGTTCTGAATGTCACATTATATGTACAGATGGAATTTATGGTCTTTGTCAGATTTACTATGTAACATCAGAGAAAAATAACTTTTCCCTATTATAATTTCTTCTAAACTCCTTTGATAAAGCAAAGATTTACATATAAGAAGATTGCGAGGATGAGGGTGATTGCTGTCCAGGAAAAATTAAGGTTTAATTTACGTGCATTATAAGATTGGTCATGTGTATATGTGTGTGTGCATATATATAATTGTCCTAATTTGTTTTTTTTCATTATTTATATATTTGCAGCGTATAGCTGGTATTACTGCCATGTTACAGCAGTCATTGGAAAGTCTTCTTTTAGAAGGTCTTCGAACGTCCAATGTTGATATAGTACGACACTGTTTAAGGACCTATGCCACAATCGATAAGACACGGGATGCAGAGGCATTAGTTGGTCAGATACTAGTGAAACCATACATAGATGAGGTTTGTTTATTTAGCAAACATTGATAGAGCTCTATTCTGTCTTTGATACTTATGAGGTGCAAAGAATAGAAGAAAGTAAAATAGATCTTTCTGTGAACTTCCTGATAATTATCGTAGTATCATTTGTATGAAAGAATTGGTCCCATTTGGTTATAATTTGCATGATAGGTGTTGGGAATGCTCTTCAGCATTTTCTAATATTGCTATAACCCAGCTATTAATTTAGTCAGGATGCAGGTTGTGTTAGAAGAGGATATGTTAGAATGTTTTGAGTTTACTTTTATGGTAGGTAAATTTTCAATAAAGTGCTTTTGAATGACTGGGTAGAATAAAACAAGTTAACAAATGACAGTGACACTTCTATGTTGTATAAGTTCATAGATGCCTCAAAGCTCACTTTCAGTTTTGCAGAATTTCTTCCAGTAGCTGTCGTTCAGGGTCTGTAAACATCCTGCTCACATTATTTTAGGATAAAAGTCTTCCCTTTTTTTTTTTTTTTTGGCTTTTTGGGTTACACCCAGCAGTGCTCAGGGGATATTTCTGGCTCTACACTCAGGAATTACTCCTAGCATTCCTCAAGGGACCATGTGGAATGTTGGGAATCGAACCCAGGTCAGCCGTGTGCTAGGCAAGTGCCCTACCCACTGTACTATTGCTCCCACTGGAAAGTCTTCCATTTTTTAAAAGGGAAAACTTGAATCAGAATAATAGAAATGAAACTTAAATGTTAATTTCAAAAGTTTGATTTATATTGTTAAGAAGTTTCTTCTATCCATTGTGTTTCATAACTACCTCTGTAGGAGTGAAAAAGACACATGCTATGTATTTCTTTTCTTACAAAAAGTATATAGTCGCTTACATTTTTTACTTAACTAAATATAGTTGAATATATTTAAGTTAAAGAAATATTTGAGATTTCAGTGACTTTAACCTAGGGCTACTTTTTTTCTATTTAAAAAAAATTATTTTTATTGGATCACCATGAGACACAATTACAAAGTTGTTTATGATTGGATTTCAGTAACACAATGTCCCAACACCAGTGCTTCACCAGTATACACTTCCTACCACCAAGGCTACTTATTAAAACTTAAATTTGTATGCTTATTGTGTCATTTCACCTCTTGATAGAAAATCTACCCACCAAAAAAAAAAAATTACATACATAAATTAATAATAAAGTAAAATAAAAGATATTTTCTTCCATCCTTCATGTTTCAAACCTTCCTCTAATCTGAATATTGATAGCAGGAAGGACAAAAATCAAAGGTAGTAGAAATAGTTGTCATAGGGATTCATCATTTTTCTCTAATGGAAACAGATGAGTTAGCTTTTTTTTTTTTTTTTTTTTTTTGCTTTTTTAGGTCACACCCAGTGATGCACAGGGGTTATTCCTGGCTCATGCACTCAGGAATTAACTCCTGGCAGTGTTCGAGGGACCATATGAGATGCTGGGAATTGAACCCGGTTGTCCTCGTGGAAGGCAAATGCCCTACCCACTGTGCTATTGCTCCAGCCCCGAGTTAGCTTTTTTGGCTTCAGATTCGTCTCTCCCACACAACCTGCCTTCCTTATGTGTGCTTAGTCCTAAGAACTAGCCTTAGGTACAATTACTATTTACCTTGCTGTTTAAAAACATATCAGTTGAGGAGGAAAGTAAACATGGAAAATATATTTGCATAATTTCTTTATTCTTTGTCATTATAGTACATATTTCTCCTCCATGCTTTAAAAACTGATATTCCTTTAATAGGTAATTGGAGAGCAGTTTGTTGAATCTTATCCAAATGGCCTTCAGATGATGTATGATAAACTTCTGGAGTTTATTCCTCACCATTGCCACCTTCTTCGAGAAGTCACAGGAGGTGCTGTCTCAAGGTATTTAAAGTGATATGCTTGGAACTCCTATCAGTTCAAGTGATTACACTAGTTAGCTGGTAGTGCACTACTGGTTATTGACTGGCTTGTATGAACTGCTTACATCCGTACTTTACAACTGAATTGTTGCAAAGTGCTAAGATGGGGATCATTAGCCTCATTTTATAAATAAGGAAAAGCCATGATAAAGCTCTGAATTCAAAAGCTATTATTTTTATTTATTTACATTGACTTCCTGTACCAAGTTTGACGTCAAGCTTATTCTAAAGTCATTGTCTGTAAATATTAATTCAGCTTGATTCAAAGTTTTATATTTGTGGTTTAAGTTATCTTCACTTTTCCCTCTTAATTTTCAGGACTTTCTAGTTACATGCCATAGATACCTTATTATTTTTCATGTTAGCGTTGTTCCAATCTAGGTCTTTGCCTTCTTTTCTCCAGAATTACAGGACCTCTTCTGCAGGGCTCCTTGCGTCTATTTCCCTCTATTTGCCTCTATTTTGGGGAATCACATTTATCCCAAATTCAGAGATGCAAACTGTCTTTTTCATCAATCTATAGTGGGTTTTCGTTGTTTATAAAGGAAAACCTTCCTTTTTTGGAGCTGTATCTGTGCACTTTGCTTTAGTATACTACTTGGTCTTTGGCCACACAGTAGCACTTGCCCTTCCTTTGTTCACCTTGTATTTTATGCTTCTGCTGTTCCTCATTGCCCCAGCTTTTAACTTTCGATTTCATTCTGTTGTCTTATACTTTACATGAAACTCCAGTTCAGTTAGATACCGTGTGTTCAAAAAAGTGCGTGGGCCCACTACTACTATTCAGTGGCCATGTGCCACGTCCCCAACCTGGCTGGCTGCCGCCAATGGATGCATAAAGGAGGAAATGAGGGCCAGGCTGGTTGGTGATCAGTTGAAGTTAATTCCAGTCTAGTTTCCGTCTCACCCACTCCCATCTCACAGCCTAGTTATCAAGAACAGTCACCTGCAGATGAGGTAGCAGATACACGTAGGTGAGTTAGCACAATTAACAGACGTAAAGCCCTTCCTTGGGGGAAGCTCTTCTAAGACAGAGATCTTATTCCACTAGGAGATCTGCTCTAGGGCGAAAATATCATCTAGGGACGTGTTTCTCCTCTCCTTAGTCCACTAACCATATAAACAGTCACCTTAAATTTATTACTTCTTAATAATATTTCTAGTCATTTTGTATGGACACAGTAAGAGATACATTAGAGGGTGGCTCTCTTGGGGACATCTTGCTATATATCCCAGACTACAGTCCTCAGGCCAGATTAGGCCTTTCTAAGCTCAGCAGGGTCCTTGTCCAGTCACTTCTCTGGGTCATGACAGAATTTGTCCAGGACTGTCCACTTATTTTAAGTTTTATGGTGCTTGGTGTGTCCTTTTTTGGTGCCAGGGTAGCTCACAGCTTGCCTTGGTTCCTTCCAAATCCCTTCATTGGGATCCTGCTTTGGGGGTGCTAGGAACTAAGGGCAACTGAGGCAGCCTTGGTCTTGTGTCCACCTTCCAAGCATCGGGAGAGTAACTACACCTAGCTCAGGTAGCACAATCAACATACGAAAGCCCTTCCTTCCAAGGGAAGCTCTTCTAAGAAAAAGGGGGTGGGGGGTTCTCCTTTACTTCTTTACTTAGTTCAACAACCATTTAAACATTCATCTTAATTCTACTTTTTTTTTTAAATATCTAGACTTTATTTACTTTTTTTACTTTATTTACTTTTCAGTAAGTTTATATCCTTGAGAGGTACAGCATCACATGGATTCTGTGACCAGTTGCCTTAGCAGGAAGGTTACTTCAGAACTAAGCTCGAACCATGCCACTGTTTCCATGGGCGCGGGTCACCTTTCCCCAGATCACTCTGGTTTTGTTAGGTTTGCCGCCAGGAGTCACTGTGTTGTTCTTCGCCTTGTAGATGTAAGCACACCTCTTGCCCAGGTAGATCTCGGTTTCATTGCAGGAATAGATGCCTTCGATCTTGAGAAGAGCCGTGTGCTCCCTTTGGTTCCGGGGGCCGAGCTTGTAGCCAGCAAAAATGGCTTTTGACCACAGCCTTCCGGCCATTTCTGCCTCTCGGCCCCGGCCTCTGCATGAGCCCAAGATGGCAAAGAGTTAATTCTACTTTTTAATACTTAATAATATTAGTCATTTTGTATGGGCACAGTAAGAGATACCGTAAGCTGTAGGGTGGCTCTCGTGGGGACATCTCGCTATAGATCCCAGAGTACAGTGCTCAGGCCAGATTAGTCTTTCCTAACTCTAGCAGGGTCCTAATCCAGTTGTTACTCTTTGGATCATGACAGAATTTGTCCATTACCATGCTCTTAACTTGGAGTTAAGTATTACGACGCTTAGCCTGACCCATTTCGATGCCAGGGTAGCTCACAGCTTGCCCTGGGTCCATCCAGTCCCTCGTCGGGACCCTGCTTTTGGGGTGCTAGGAGCTAAGGGCAACTGAGGCTTAAGTCATGAAAACATGCCCAGGAGTAAGTATTATTCGAAGTCAATTCACTGCTAAGTTACAAAAGTATAGCATTAACTGTCTTCCTGTGTCTATACAAAAAGGACATTGTTCTGACGTAAACTATGCAAAAGGACAGGAGGGAAGGAGAAAAGCAATATTTCACTTACAAATATAAATCCAGAGTCCTTAGAGGGGGTCTGACCTTACAAGTCAGCAGAGTCTGATTTGTGGATAAAGGTTATTGTCTGGTTGGGGAAGCAGAGCATAGCAAAGACGTTACAGATAAACACAGGAATGGGAGTGCCTCGGGAGCACTATGATGGATGTAACCCAATAAACCTAAGCTCCCTGTGGCAAGGGAGAACGAACATGCCAGTGTTAAACCTAAAGTGTTTAGAGCTCTATTCCAGTAAACATAGAGGAATGGGAGTGTCTCAGGAACACTGTGATGGGTGTAACCCAGTAAACCTAAGCTCCTGCGGCCAGGGAGGAAGGACAAACCAATGTTATCTTACATTTGACAACTCTTTGTGACAGTAGAGTACAGCTTTCTCTTAGTTTGGTTTGGTTTGTGGGTTTAGTTTGTGTGTGTGGCGAGGGTGGGGTGGGTGTTGGGGGCATACCTGCCTGTGCTCTTGTTTTATATGTTTACTACTGGTTCTGTGCTCAGGGGTCTCTCCTGGTGGATGCAGTACTGGGGATCAAACCATTGTTGGATGCGTGCAAGCATGGATTTACTGTACTGTATATGTATATATATATGAATATATATTTTATATAGTGTATATTATACTATATAGTATTTGTATATATACATATATGTATATAGTTAGTCTGTCTTTTTTAAACCCAACATACAAACCAACAAAAGTAAGAGGTAACAGGTAAGTCAGACACGCACTTATATTAGAAAACTAGAAGAAACATTGTTGTAAACATTTTAATTTTGTATTACAAAATACCACCTTTTGCAGTTGTATTTAACTGAGCTCCTGTTGCTGTGAAGAATGCAGCTTCGTGTATGATGAACAATGTGTGCCAAATATTTTCCCAACTTGACATCAACGGCTTAGCTACAAAACTCCCAGTTTTTGCTAAAAGGAAGATGTATTGAATTGTTGGTTGTCTTTAATTTTATTTATAAAATTTATTTTATTTATTTTTATTTGGGGGCCATGCCTGGCTATACTCAGGGCTTATTCCTGGCTCTGCACTCAGGGATCACTTCTGGTTGGCTCGGAGGACTATTTGGGGTATCAGGGATTGCACCTGGGTTGGCGACATGCAAGGCAAGCACCCTGCTCACTCTAACATCACTCCAACCCCATGAAATAGTCACAGGGTTGTAGAACTGAAAATAATTTTAGAGGTGGTTTTATAATCACAAAGCTGTTAGCATTTGGTAAATTAAAATAATCTATAATGTCTTTGAGTTCAATGATAATTAAGATTGAGTACAAAGATTTCTTTTGTGATTAGACTACTTTTTCAATGGAGATCTGGTATTGCTTAAGTCAGGGAGAAAATTATACCAATGTGATTTGATACAGTAACTTTTTCTTGTGCTTGATACTAATTTTCCCTGTTATGTGATCGGAATTAGAACATAGGGTATGTTTAGATTAAATGTGAGGTGAGAATTGAAATGTGAACCTTTGGGTCTTGGAACTCATTAATAAATATGATTTTACTTGAAAAGGCAGGTAAATTTTGGGACAGGAAACTTTTAGTAAAAATGCTACAGTCAAGTTTTGCTCTTTGTAAATATAAGGTTATAGTATATTTGACTGAAATTTTGCTCTTATCTTACAGTGAAAAAGGCAGTACTGTTCCTGGGTATGATTTTTGGGTGAATTCTGTCTGGCCAGAAATAGTACGAGGATTAGAAGAAAATTTGCCCTCACTTTTTAATCCTGGGAATCCTGATGTATTTCATGAGGTATCTATTCCTCCATTGTCTTCATTCTTGACCATGCTAAATGGAAGTTTTAATAATCTTAAAAAGACACATACTATTTTCCATGAAAAATCATTCATATATTTCTAGTATATAATTTTGAAGGAATTAGAAGGCGTTGATTGGATTTTTAAAATAGTCTGTCAATACTGTATAAAATTTTAAAGACTAAGAGATCCTATATGTACTTTACAAAAATCATGCTATGTAAAAGATTTCAAGGTGGATATAATTTATGGTTTTTTTTCCTATTGTACCACTTTTATTAAAGGTAATATGAAGTATCATGGTGAGGAACAGGCTCTCAGGCCTGACGTCACATACAAGTCCTCTAGATTAAACCTCTTGGCGCCTGTTGCTCAGCCGCTTGTTCTCTTCCTCCTTGTGTTTCTGGATGGGGGCTTTCTGTTTACGTACAGTAGATTTCCACTGGGTGCTGAGTGATTGTTTTTCTGAAAAGGAAGTGATAGGCCAAATAAGTCTGGGAACCTCTGCTTTGGATGCTCGTTGACCTCTCATAATTACTTTCGTTTTTTACTTCTCTTTGTTACTCTTGTTCTTAATAGATCATTTTCTTTTATAAAATTCATTTCAGGGAAGATCTTTCTTAGTAGGGCCTATTGATAACGAAGTCGTTTTTATAATAAACCCTTATTTGTGTTTGTCTAAAAACTGCTTTATCCTTTCATGTTTGAAAGTTAGTTTTGCTAGAAATAGAAGCCTCTATTGTTCGAACTTTATGAATTACAATTTCATTAAACTTAGCTGCTTCTATTGTAATAAGTACCATTTTTCTCTGGCTGCTCTTAAGATCTCTGTGACTTGGTGTTTTGTTTCACCAAAACTTATTTTACATATGATTTCAGTTTCCAGCATCAAAGGATTGTTTTATAAATTCTGTAATATTTTTATATGAGTAACTCTTCAGTTTTTTTATTCTTCTGTACTTCTTCTGACTCTTATATAGACCAACTCACTTTATTTTTAAATTTTTTAATTCATTTTTATTTTAGTCATCTCTACTAATCAGAATAATTTCTTGGGACTTGTCTTTCACTAATTATGTTGTTTCTAAACTTTTGTTCTTGTGTACTGGGTTCCTGATTTCAGTTATCCTGGTTTTCATTTCTAAAACTTATATTTATAATATTTTCACTTTCCTAATGCCTGGTCAAATTTGCTTATTAATTTTTAAGCTGTAGAAGTGAGGAAATTAAGTGTGGTTAACCTGGGGCCATGTAGACTTCAAGACAGAAGAAAACAAAGTTAGAGCTTTATTATCCCAGAAATGCCCTCATGTGTTCTCTTCTTTAAAAAAAAATTACAAATTTACATCAGTGGTTTTCAACCACTGGTCCATGGACCAGAACTGGTCCACAAGTGTAGAAAGATTGAAGTAAATGGTTTAGGTAACACAGTTACAATAATGTTAGTTCATGCGTATGCCTTACAATTAATGTACTTTGTGCTGAATGCACCTCACCACCACCAGGGTGCGCAAGACCCACCAGTACTGTCAATCGTTACTTCTAGTTCATCACTTTATTTTTTTTTTTTACTTGAATTTTTTTTTTATAATTTATTGATTTTTTAGTGAGTCACAGTGAGGGTACAGTTACAGATTCACACATTTTCGTGCTTGTTTTACCCTCATGCAATGTTCGAGAGCCCATCCCTCCACCAGTGTCCATTCTCCACCACTTATGAACCCAGTATCCCTCCCATCCCCCATCCCATCCTCCCCCACCCCACTCCGCCTCTGTGGCAGGGCATTCCAATTTGTTCTCTCTCTCTCCTTTTGGGTGTTGTGGTTTGCAATAGGGGTATTGAGTGGCCATCATGTACAGTCTCTAGTCTCCTTTCAGCACAGTCACCATTTTATTTATTATTATTTTTTATTGAATCACTGTGAGATACAGTTACAAAGCTTTCATGTTTGAGCTTCAGCCATACAATGATTGAAGATCCATCCCTCCACCAGTGCACATTTGCCACCCCCAGTGTCCCCAGTATCCCCCTCTCCCCCCACCCAGTCCTCACCCTGCCTTAATGGCATTTTCCCCCAATACTCTCTCTCTACTTTGGGGCATTATAGTTTGCTCGAATTTTTCCACTCGAATTCAATCCTGACTATCAGGGGCAGGCACTAGGTAATTTATTTTCTATTGCTCACTTTTGAGTATGATGAGAGGTCACTCGGCTGCAAAAGTGGCCACATGCTTCTGGAATTCTAACATTGTAAACAGCTGGAGTCCAAAGACATCTCCGTAGGGCACTAATCCATTTTGGGATTCAATTGGGAGTCCCTGGAGCAGGGTCATTGGTACGATGAGATGGTGGGCATGACAGCCAGGATCCCAAGGGGGGTGGGGGAAGCCAGGGAGGGACAGTCTGACTCCTTTGCCGAAGCTGTGTGGCCTGGAGACTTAGTCCTGGAACCCGAATACCTCGACCTTACTTCTAGAAGCATCACTATCACTGTTTGCACTTTTAGGTTTTTCCGTATCCTGGCAGTGGTTGTGCTACAGTAAACATAGGTGTACATTTATCTTTTTGAATTAATATTTTTTTCATTCCACCAGCAGTTGAATGAGGATTCCCTTTTCACTATTCCCTCCAGCACTAGTTGTTTTCAGTCTTCTTGATATATGCCATTCTCAGTGTTATGAGATACTTTCATTGTTCTTTTATTTACATTTTTCTCTAACAATAAGTTATAATGAATACTTTTTCTTTGCCTACTTGCCATATGTGTATTCTCTTCAGGGAAGTATCTGCTCATCTCATCTCCCCACTTTTTGATTGGATTTTGCAATTATTAGGATTTTTGTTTTTGAACTTTGTGATCTCTCGAATTAATCCCACTTGATCATGGTGTGTGAACATTTTGCTTACATTGTTGGACTTGGGTCACTAAGATTTTATTGAGGATCTTAGTGTCATCATTTATCAGATATATCAGTCTGCAATTTCTGTAATAATTATTTTTTTTGTAATTTTTTTGTTTTAGTCATGTCTCTGCTTCTAGTATTGGCTCTATAGAAGCTATTCAGAAACATTCTTTATTTTTTTTCTTTTTGGGCCACACCTGGCGATGCATAGGGGTTACTCCTGGCTCTGCACTCAGGAATTACTCCTGGCGATGCTCAGGTGACCATATGGGATGCTGGGAATCCGGGCTGGCCTCATACAAGGTAAATGCCCTACCCCCTATGCTATCGCTCCAGCCCAATCAGAAACATTCTTACTTATTTCACTTTGGAAGAGCTTGAAGAGTATAGGTTGATTGTAACTTTGGTAGAACTCAGTAGTGAACCCATCTCGACCTGGACTTTTGCTTTATGAGTGAATTTTACTGTTGCATTTTCTTTACTTATGATTGGCCTGTTCAGGTTTTTTACTTTCTCCTGACTCAATTTTGTGAGGTTGTCTGATTCTAAGAATTCATCTACTTGTAGGTTCTCCATCCCAGTGGCATAAAGGTATTGTTGTTTATAGTAACTTCTTAGTATTTTTTCCTGAGTCTGTATCTCTGAGATCTTTGTTGTAATTTCTCTTCTGTTATCTCTGGGATGATTTATGGGTGTTCTCTTATTTTCTTTTTTTCATTTTAGTCTAGTTATAGTTTGTTAATCTTGTTTAGTCTTTTTATGAAAAACTAGTTTCATTGGCCCTTTGTGTTGTTTTCTTGATTTTTTTCTTTTAATTTTGGGGGGTAGAGGGGGTCACACCCAATGATGCTCAGGGGTTACTCCTGGCTCTGCACTGAGGAATTAATCCTAGTGGTGTTCAGGGGACCTTATGGGTTGCCAAGGATTGAACCTTGGTCAGCCGCGTACAAGGTAAACGCCCTACCCACTGTACTATTGCTCCAGCCCCTGTTTCCTTGATTTCTCTACAGTTGATTTCTGCTATGATTACTTCTTTTCATCTGCTTACATTTGGATTCATTTGTTAGTTCATTTTCTAGTTTCTCCAGCTTCAAGGTTAGGTTATTTATTTGAGTTTCTTATTTTTTTCCTGATTAGAACTTGTATTGCTTACTACTACTTTAACTATTAACAGTTGCTTTATAAACTTTGCTGCCTCTTAATTTGGTGTGCTTATGTTGATAAGATCTATATCCTCTTGATCTACTGATTGCTTAAGTAGTACAGATTCCATGTCATTACTTCCTTCAGTGTCAATGCTGTTTGGTCTGATGCAGCATTGTCATCCCTGCAAGTCCTGAGTGCAGAGCCTGGACTAACCCCTGTGCATTGCCAGGTGTGACCCAAGAAGAAAAAAAAAATTAATTAAAAAAAATCCTTAGCAGGGGCTGGAGCAATAGCACAGCAGGTAGGGCATTTGCCTTGCAGGCAGCCGACCCAGGTTCGATTCCCAGCATCCCATATGGTCCCCTGAGCACTGCCAAGAGTAATTCCTGAGTACAAGAGTCACGAGTAACCCCTGTGCATTGCCAGGTGTGACCCAAAAAGCAAAAAAAAAAACAAAAAAAAAATCATTAACAAAGTCAGTAGACTAAATCCAGCCACAATCGTGATTCATACCAGAGATGCAAGGATGGTTCAACAGGTACAGATCAGTTCATGTAACTAATAAAAGGAAAGAAAAATAAATAAATAAATAAATAAATAGTAAAAAAAAAAAAGGAAAGAAAAAAATCTCACTAATGTATAGAAAGCTTTCAGCAAGATCCATTCATGATGTTGAATCACATCAACAAAATGCATGTGGTATGAATCTTCCTCAAAATAGTATTGGCCACCTGTCACAAATGAACAACCAGTATCATTTTCAGTATTGAAAATATGAAAGCATTCCCTCTGAATCAGGCACAAGGCAGAGATGTTCACTGTCTCCACTCTTATTCAGTAGTTTTAGGAGCCCCAACAATAGCAGTCAAGTAAGAGAAAGAAATAAAAGTAATCCAAATTGGTAAAGAATATCACGTTTTGTAGATGACATGATAACATACACAGAAAACCAAGTCCACTAAAAAGCTCTTGAAGACAATAAACTAATTGAGTAAAGTTGCTGGTACAAAGTCAACACAAAAATCTGTATTTTTGTCAAGAATGCTAAGAGAAAAAGATCAAAGAGTATTCCATTTATAATCATGTCCAGAAACATCAAGTACCTAGGAATCAACTTAATGAAAGGTATGAGAGACCTATACCATGAAGCTGTTAGTCACTTTGAAAAAAATAGAAGACACTAGTAAAAGAAAGAATATTGTGTGTTTATGAATGGAAGAATTAATAGTCAAAATGACCATCCTACCTAAATTATGTAGCTTCAACACAATTTAAATCTAAATTCTAATGACATTCTTCAGGGACTCAGGTAAATAATAAAGTTTGTTTAAAATCATAAAATATCCCAAATAGCCAAAGCCATACTGAGAAATAATAAATCACAAGATAGCACATTACCTAACCTAAAACTGTGCTATACTATAAAGCTATAGTAATCAAAATAGCATGATACTAGAATAAGGTTAGACTCTCTTTGCAATGAGTTAGAATCCAAAGACAAATCCCCAACTAATTTTTGACAAAGTAGCCCAGTGCATGAAATGGATTAGAGATAGTCTCTTCAAAAAATGGTGATGGGTAAACTGGATGAGCATATGGTTAAAAAAAGAAAAAGAAAAAGAAAAGGAAGCTAGATCCATATCTTCTTACACAAATGCTAATTCAAGGTTGATCAAAGATCTTGACATTAGACCAGAATCACATTGAGGAGAATATAGACAGAACGTTCCACTCTAGGAGCATTCTGCCTACTTTGGGCCTCAAAGATGTTGTCAGTGATACAGTTCCATTGGCAAAAGTAGTAGAAGCAAAACAAAACAAAAGCAAATGGGATTACCTCAAATTAAAGAGTTTCTGCAAAAGAAACATATCTAAAACTAAAAGACATCCAACTGAATAGGAGAGAATATTCAAACTCAGCACATCAGATATAGGATTAATAGCGAAGAGAAATAAAAAGCACTCACAAAGATGTTTTTAAAAATCCAAAACTGGGACCAGAGAGATAGCACAGCAGGTAGGGTGTTTGCCTTGAATGCAGCTGACCTGGTTCGATCACCGGCATCCCATGTGGTCCCCTGAGCACTGCCAGGAGTAATTCCTGAGTGCAGAGCCAGGAGTAACCCCTGAGCATTGGCGGGGATGGCCCAAAAAGCAAAAAATTAATTAATTAATGATAAAAATTAATTTAAAAATCCAAAAATTGGGAGAGGAAATGAACAATACTTTTGAAGAAGATAAGCTGATAGTGATAGATACATGAAAAAGTGCTCATCATCACTTATTTTCAGGGAAATCCAGATGACAGTGTAATATTTCACACTAATGAGAATGGCACTTTTTTAAGTGTTGACAGGGATGTGGTGAAAAAAGGAACTCTCATTCACTGCTGGTGGGAATGTTCTCTGATTCAGTCCCTATGGAAAACAGTATGGAAATTTCTCAGAAAAGTGAAAATAGAACTGCCATACAAGTCAGCAATCCCGCTTCTTGGTATCAGCCCCCAAGTCACAAAAACATTCTATCAAAGGGACATATACCCACCACTCTTCATTGCAACACTCTGTACAAAAGCTAGGATGAGAATCTACACAACAGCAGGTGCGTGTATAAAGAAGGTGTGGTATATATACACAGCAGAATACTATGTAGCTGCAGAGATGAAGTCTTACAATCGCTACAACTTGACTAGAACTGGAAGATGTGTTAAGGGTAATGAGAAGGAAAACAAATACCTGATGCTTTTACTTATCTGAGGTACATCGAATAATAGGATAAAGGACTGCAAGCTATCAATAGGAGATACCTAGATTTCCCTGGATTATGGAAATGAGATGAATAGGGAAGAAAAAAGTGAAGGTGGGGAGCAGGCAGAGGCGGGGACAAACTGTTACATGAGGTAACAGGCAGAGGGCAGGGCCCTCAGGCACAGGGATGCTAGAAAGTTGAGGTGTATGTATGTATAAAAGTCACAGAGCCAACAGCTGTAAGCATGAGACCCAAACTGAAACAACCAAACTTAGTGTGCCTGTCTAGGAGGCATTCTGGGGAGTGGGAGGGAACCTGGGAACATTTTTGGAGGGAAGTTGACACTGGCAGTGAAATTGTGTTGGAACGCTAGATGCCTGAAACTCTATTGTGAACGCCTGTGTAAATCATAGAGCTTTAGTAAAATGGTTAATTAATTGAAAACTAATTTTTATACATAAAAAATTGGGCTGGAGAGAGAGAGTATAGCGAGTAGGTAAGGTTTTTTGTCTTGCATGCAACTGACTCTGATTTGATATCTGGCACCTAATATGGTCTCCAAACCCACCAAGAGTGATCTCTGAGCACAGACCCAGGAGTAAGCCCTGAGCATTACTAGTGTGCCCCCGCCAAAAAAATTATCTGTGTATATATGTATGTTTTATGTTTGTATATGTACATATATTCTAAACTCAGATGTACTATTTAAGTGAAGAATTTGATTAAAATTTTGTCCTATTCACTAAAGCTCAATAATGTTCTCCGTAGAGCTTGGGACTAAGGAAGGAATGTACGTTTTATCGTCTGTTGATTTTTACTCTGATGACTGACAGCGGATTCTGTTTCCTACATTTTTAAGCTTTGTGCTTTTGGACAAATTTCTTCTGTGCCTGAACAAAAGAGAAAACATGATCTGTAAAATGAAAGATAAATAATAATAGTAGTTACCTTCCTGAGTCAGTTAATTTTGTACATTAAATTAGAATATTTTTGAGCATAATGTGTAGAATAAATGTCAAGTAAGTAACATCAGTTGCTAATCTTTTCCTATGAAAAATAATTTGTCACATTTGACTTTTTTGTAAAATTTTTAACTTCTTCCGGAAAAACAGTGAAAACGTTTCTAATTAATCTGTCATCTCTTCCACTTTCATATGATGGGTAAAGGCACACTATGGGAGTTGTTTTTTAAAGAGCACTGAACTTTGAATATTTAGGTTTTTATATAAGATTGCCATATATCTTGAACATGTCATGAAATCATTTTGGCTGCTATCTGATCTTCTTGTGAAACCTTGAAAGACCCTGAAGTTCTTATCACATGATGACCTTTGGTTTTCTTATTTACAGTTTTATTATATGTTACAAATTTGGTTAGATTGGGTATAGTTAAAATGATATTTGTTTAGGGGCTGGAGAGATAGTGATGCAGGTTTGATCTCCAGAACCCCATATGATCTCCCAGGAGTGATCCCTCAGTGCAGAGTCAGGAGTAAACCCTTGAGCACCACCGGGTGTGTCCTGTGTTCCCCCCTCCCCCTTCCCCTCCAAAAAGAGAGAAATTACACTTGTTTGTTCTTTTTTTTTTTTTTTTTAGAAATATACCATAAGTATGAATTTTGTAAGAGTATTTGAACAGCAATGTGGATCACAGGCCAGTGTAAAAAGATTAAGAGTACATCCTGCCTATCAAAGTTTCAATAATAAATGGAACTTGCCTGTTTATTTTCAAATAAGGTCAGTAATTATCCACCCCAACTTCTCTTCTGAAGATTTAAATGCTAATGAAAGATGTCCTCACTTTACCTGTTCTTAATACAAAAACATGGAAAATCATGATTGCTAAAGTTCTACCTTTCATAAGAAAATTGTAGTGTTATTGGTTGATTGGTTGATTTGTTTGTTTTGTAAGTTAGAGAGCCCAAAACTTTAGACTTTCAATAAGCTCTACTACAAACCCAACTTCATTCACACTTTCTGTGTTGTCATTTTTCATGAAGAGATTGCAGTTCTTTCTTTCCCTTTTTTATGTTTCATCACTTACCTGCTATACTGAACCAGCCATTATGTATTGTTTTAGCTCATCTGTAATTTTCTTCCTCTCATGGTTAGAGATAAGTATTGAAACATTTCTGTATTCTTTGCAGCTGATTCCATTGATTATTATAAAAATTCTAATAATTCTTTAATGAATTCTCATAATTCACTTTGACTTTCATTTATGTGGTAATGTTCTTTAGTCTGAAAAATGGTGATGCTTTTCTCCCAGATAGTGTGATGATATTACCTGTCAATAAATGTCTTTCTAAACTAGTTAGTGGAATTTAGGATAAATCCTTAATAACACATTCCATTAAATTAATAGATGTTAGGGCCAGAGTTATAATATCGTGAGTAGAGTGCTTGCCTTGCACATTGTTAACCCAGCTTTGATCCCCAGTATTGTATATGGTCCCCCAAGCACCGCCAGGATTAATTCCTAAACTCAGAGCCAGGAGTACACCCTGAGCGTTGCTGGGTGTGGCCTTCCCCACCCACCTCTCCCCCCAAAAAGAGAGAAAAATAGATGTTAATGAACATTTTTGTACCTACTCCTTTTTTTTATAAAGTAGTTCACAATATTTGATTATATTTAATATTCGAACACCAGTCCCACTACTATTACACCTTCCCACCACCATCTTTTGATGTTCCCATCCTGAACCCCAATCCCTGCCCCGAAGCAGAACCAAAATAGTATTTTTTGTATTGTTTGTTGTGAAAAACTGCTGAAAATGCTACAAAAAAGTATCCTTAAAGGAAAGAGTGTGAAGATGGTTGTAGTTCACCCAGGGGCCATTAAACCCTTCTCTCCTATTAGAGATCACTAGCATGTTGTTAGAGGCTGAGCCTTGTCTGTTAAAAAAAAAAGAAAAAGAAAAAGAGTATTTACCTCTAAGATTGATTGCCTACTACTTTGAACTCCATCAAATGTGGTGCAGTGCTCTTGGAGTATGGGTAGGGTGTGTGGTATGAAGTGTTGTGCAGCCGCTCAGCCGCACAGCCCAGGAATAGGTTCACTCTTGGTTGAGGCTTGGCCAAGCATGTGGAGAGGACAGCTGTGAGCATGCCAGCGGCTGAGTTCCAGAGGTTTTGGCTGCCAGGGCTGGGTCCCCTGGAGTGGGGAGGACTCTCACCCGGACCCCCTCTGGGCCACCCCAAGTGAGACAGCCTGGCACAGGGTCCAGCGGCATGGTTATGGTGAGCATCACATTGCTCCCTTCCAGGAGAGAAGGACGTGCCATCTGGATGGTGGCCGATTACGATATTATCTGGCACCAACCAGAGGTAGCTTATGGGTGTGGATCCTGAGTTGCCAGAGACCAGGGGCATACGGACAGAGGATCTCCATTCCCAGACCCGTTGAACCCAGAGTTCTCAGTCGCAAAGTTCCGCAGGCGTGTGTTTTCCAGGGATTCACTCATGGGTGAGGCTCAGTGTAGCTACTCTTGAATGAAGTCATTGTTAAGTTTCCTCCACAGAATGGCTTTAACTGTCTGAGGAAAAATTATAGAGGAGGAAATATACATAGAATAAGCTATATTGATTATAATTGCTTGCCATGATTGATAGTGCATGTAAACTTTTTTTATAATAGACTTACAGTTATCAGAATGTTGATAAGGCTCCCTTTCACATACAGGGTTGTTCTGTGTATAGTATTTCAAGAAGAAAAGCAAAACAAAATAGAGCAGCGGTTCCTATGGGGCCAGCAACATGATACCATGAAAGGAGTAGCAGATAACTAAAAGCACCCAGCAGCAAGTTGTTTACTTCTAATTGAATACCTTCAGTGATTTTTTTTTTTAAGCTGAAAAGATACAGAATACAATTTAGCTTACATTTTTTAGTTTAGAAACTTTTACTTGTGACTGTGTAGGTTTGGATTGCAGAAACTAGTCTTAGGACTTTGAGTGATTTTATCACTATGGCGAGGTGAAACTTGAAAAAAAACCTTTTTAATGATAATTACTGATTCTCCCCCGGATTTGATTCCTCTGTCCCTCTTGGAGAGCCCAGCAAACTACTGAGAGTATCCCACCCAGAGCCTGGTAAGCTACCTGTGGCATAGTTGATATGCCAAAAACAGTAAACAGTAACAATAAGTCTCACAATGGACATGTTACTGATGCCTGCTCGAACAAATTGATGAATAATAGGACAACAGTGCTACTGATTCCCCATCCCATTTCACCCATCCACACCCCTTCCCCCTCCAATACATAACACACACACACACACACACACACACACACACACACACACACACACACACCCCTTCTCTACTGGTAACCACCAATATTAGCAATATTCTCTGTATTTGAGTTTGGAAAGTTGACTATGGGCACTTTGTTTAATTTGAGAACAAGATTGGTTGTAATTCAAATCAGCTGCACATACAGAAATGTTTCTTAATCAGCAGTTGTTTAAACAATATAAGATTATTTCTTGCTCTGTTAAAAAGAATACGGGAGAGTGAGCATTGATTGGACTTAACAAAAATAAGTAGAGAAGGTTCTCTCAGGAAGAAGGGAGAATAACTAGAGAAAGGTATTTAGCAGTCATAAATACTAATTAGCACCTCTTTTTTTCCCCCCTCAGATTTAGAGAAATAGCAGGATCCTTAGAAGCAGCATTTACAGATGTATTAGAAGATGCTCCAGGTAAAGTTCTTGATTGATAGCTGACCAAGAAGTCTGTACATGAATTAAACTCACCAAGTCAAGTCATTGATACTTTAATACCTTTAAAATACTTGCTACGAGGCTAGAGCGATAGCACAGCGGGTAGGGCATTTGCCTTGCATGTGGCCGACCTGGGTCCAATTCCCAGCAGCCCATAGGTTCCCTGAGTACGGCCAGGAGTAATTCCTGAGTGCAGAGCCAGGAGTAATCCCTGTGCATCGCCGGGTATGACCCAAAAAGGAATCACTGTAGTACTGTCGTCCTGTTGTTCATCGATTTGCTCGAGTGGGCACCAGTAACGTCTCCATTGTGAGACTTGTTATTGTTTTTGGCATATCGAATACGCCATGGGGAGCTTACCAGGCTCTGCCGTCTGGGAGGGATACTCTGGGGAGCTTGTCAGGCTCTCCGAGAGGGACGGAGGAATCAAACCCGGGTCAGCCGAATGCAAGGCAAATGCCCTACCTGCTGTGCTATCGCTCCAATCCTAAAAGGAATAAAAATAAAATAAAACATGTGTTACCTTTCAGTATTACATAATTAAATTAGACCTTAAAATGGAATTTAGCTCTTTGTTTTATGGTACTTCTTGTTCTATAGACCTGAGAAAAAGGATGCTTAAGAATATAGGGAATTGGGCCCAAGAGATAATTCAGTAGGCTGGAACCCATGCATGGGTTTGATTCTTGGGATTATTATTAGGTGTGACCTCTGGGCAACGAGTCAGAGTAGCCTCCAAACCAAGAAGAATGCAGAAAGCTGACTTTATTTTCATTCCTAAATATTTCACACCAAGGGGTATGTTATAGGTTCCCAGGACATGAGGGACCTTTTAACAACAAATTGGCTATGATCTCCTTTCCTCTCAGTCTGAGTTTCAGGATCAGGATGCCCCTTCTTTTCTAAAGAGATGACATATAACTGGGATTCAGACATTCAGAGCCTTATACTCGGTGGGTAATATCGTCAGTTTTTGTACTCTGGTCCACCTCTGTGATGTATAGTTATAATAGCCATGTCTGAACCTCTAGATTGATCCATCTTGATATCTTCTTTATAGCTAAGTCAACCTGAACTACACTCATTTTATCTCAAAATTAAGCTGTCATCCATCTTTGCCAAAAAGTGGTAAATTTAATTGACTTCCTCAATATGGATAGTCATTCAGGTAAGGGAAGAATAAGCAGACAGGCATACAAAACAATAAACTAAATATAGGGTTTAAATCCCTTGCAGCTGATTCCCACTCCAGTTCATGTTTATTGATTTAATACAAAATACCTGCTAACAATTTGTTTTGTATTGGGGCCACACTCAGCTGTGTTCAGGGCTTACTACTGTCTGTGTGCTCTGGGTTCACTCATGGTGGTGTTCGGGGGACAGAATCAACCAGGTTTAGCAGCACTCAAGGCAATTGCCTAGTAGTTTCTCTCAGGCTCAACAAATTATTTCTGAATCCTTATATATTTAAATTTCATGAACCACTTGGAGATGGAATCCTATAAAATTAGAAAATGCATTGCTTTGAGATGCCACAAGAAATGTCATATAGTTGCTGTGTGGTAACATAGATTATGACCACTTGGTCATCCATACAGCCTCTTCTAGGCTGACTGTATAGATTTCTTCAGAATGTTGCTACATTTTGGTATGGAAAATGTTAGACCTTAGCCCTTAATTGAAATTCCTTTAATATATTTTTTTAAATTTTTTTTTTTAAGCTGGAAGTTCCTATTGCCTTTTGGCTTCTCATAGAACATGGAACAGCCTTCAGCGGTGTTGGTCAGATGAACTATTCTTACCATTGCTCGCACATCGTCTCTGGAGACTCACGCTACAAATTTTGGCTCGGTACTCTGTGTTTGTCAAGGAGGTGAGAGCTAGCTGTGTAGTCTGTTCGTAGTTAAAAAAGATAAGAAATAAATATACTTTGTTAAAAATTTATTGACATTCCTTGGTTAACAATGCTGTTCAGGGCTGGAGTGATAGCACTTTTGCCTTGCACGCAGCCAACCCGGGTTGGAATCCCAGCATTCCATATGGTCCCCTGAACACCACCAAGGGTAATTCCTGAGTGCAGAGCCAAGAGTAACGCCTGTGCATTGCCGGATGTGACCCCCCCAAAAAAGAAATGTTATTCAGAGGCCAGAGTGATAGTGCAGCAGGTAGTGCGTTTGCCTTGCATATGGCCAATCCAGTTCAATCGCTGGCATTCCATATGGTCCCCTGAGCCCTACCAAGAGTAATTCCTGAGTGTAGAGCCAGGAGTAACCTCTAAGCATCCTTGGGTGTGACACAAAGGGGAAAAAATGCTATTAATAATGTTTTCTCATACACATAATTTCAATACCACACCCATCACTAGTGTATCTCCCAAGAATGCAAGACCCCTGCCTCTCATCCCCCCCCCCCACACACAAAATGGGTCAGTTTTCCCATTATGTTGCCTTTAGACCTTTGTTGTTACTTAACTGTGTATCTTTAAGTCCCACAAATGAAAGAGATCATTCTGTATCTATGGTTTCCTGCTGACTCACTTCACTCAGCCTACTGTCCTCTAGTTCCATCACTGCATGATTTTGTTCTTTCTTAGCTACATAGTAGTCTGTTTTGTCACAACTTCTTGATCTGTTTGTCTGTAGTTGGGCATTTGGGTTGTTTCCATGTCTTCGCTATTGTACTAAGTGCAGCAGTGAACATAGTTCTGCATATAATCTTTCAAATGAATGATTTTCTGTTTTGGGATAAATGCCATGAAGTGGTATTGCTAGATTGTATAGGAGTTCTTTTCCTATTTTTTGACTACATCTCCATATTGTTTTCCGTAAAGGTAGAACCAGATAACATTCCCACCAACAATGGATGAGAATTCCTTTCTTACCTTAATCATAATAGATTTTACACTCACAAAACAAACAAAAAAAAAAAATTCAATTACCCCTTCCATTAATGGGACATGGAAATGAGCATATACTTCCCCCAAAGAATGTTTGCACAGGGACTGGAGCAATAGTACAGTGGGTAGGGCGTTTGCCTTGCACGCGGCCGACCCGGGTTCGATTCCCAGCATCCCATATGGTTCCCTGAGTGCAGATCGAGGTGTGACCCGAAAAGGGAAAAAAAAAAAATACTTAAAAAGAAAAATACTGTACTTTTTTTTTTTTAATACTTTACATTTTAGGAGCCAGATTGATAGAACAGCAGGTTGGGCCCTTGCTTTGCACATGAAGGAACCAAGTTTTACCTCATCACCTCATGTGGTCCCCCAGACACTGCCAGGAGTAAGCCCTGGTTGTGCCCCCCCCAAAAAAATAAATAAGAATATTGTACCTTTTTTTCTTTTTCAAGTAGTTGAATATATTAAATGTCCACATACCCTATGATGATTTTTTGGAAGTTATAAATAAGGCCCATAGAAGCTTTGGTATATTTGGGTACCCGGCAGATCTGAAGATGCCTTTATTCATGGTGAACACTCTCAAGTGGCAGAAACACTGGTTATTACAGGGTAATGAATGAAAACATGTATGCAAATTCTAAGAAAAGACAACATGAAAAAAATACTCATTAGAAAACATTTTGAAATTTATTAACTAGGAGGGGAACAGTTTGTCTTCTCAAAGGATCTTAATGGAAAGAGCACCTCAGAATCATAACTTTGACTCTCCCACTCTTTAAAACATTGTGGCCTATGGAAACTAATTCTGGGAGTCTCAGATTCATGGTTAAGAGGAAGTTACATTTGTTGCTGACAAACCGTTGACTGAAATGCCTGGCAGATAATGGGAACTCGAAGAAAGTTAGTTTTTTCCTTGGCTTTTGCTTTCCTACTGCTCAGAAGTGACTTAGCAAACCACCATGGCCCATGAAGCTATTTGTGAAAATGGCTATGCGATTTCTGGGGGGATAAAAGGTGGTAGCATTCTTCAGTTACATTTGCATTTATTAAATCAGTTCTTTCTAGTAAAACTTTTTTTTTCTTTTTGGGTCACACCCAGCGATACACAAGGGTTACTCCTGGCTCATGCACTCAGGAATCACTCCTGGCGGTGCTCGGGAGACCATATGGGATTCTGGGAATCGAACCCAGGTCAGCCGCGTGCAAGGCAAACACCCTACTCACTGTGCTATGGCTCCAGCCCCTAGCAAATAATTTTTATTCTGAGTTATTTTGCCTTGAACATGCATTATTTCATCCTTGATGCCAGTGTATTTCTTTTGTTTGTTTATCCAAAGATTGTATTTGCTTTAGTTACCATTACTAAATCATGATAAGTTAGTAAATTGTTTACCTGATAAAGTTAATTTTTAAGACCTGTAATATTTTAGAAATTAATTTTTCTTTGATTTAGTAATAGCCTATTATTTTCTTTTTTTAGCACCAATAACTAGACATAAGTTCAGGGAATATGTGTCTGTGTGGGGTTTTACTTTGTCCTTGTTTTCCTCAGTTCTTCACAGCTTTTTGGAGAGAAATCTTATGGTGGTCTTTCATTTTGGTAAACTTGTGTTGAGTGCTATAAGTTTTCCCATATATATAAAAGCTCAAGAAAATTGTTCGTTAGAGGAAAAGTATTTGATTGAAATCCCTTTTCAGCTTCTACTCAGGCCTGTCTCTAATGGAAATGCCAAGGATGCTAAAAAGTTTTTGGTAACTGGTAACAAAGACCCTTTCATTACCCAAGGAAATAGTGAAGACCAGGGGAATGGCTCTTCTGAAACAAAGCCTGTGGTTTCCATTTCTAGCACTCAACTTGTGTATGTAGTTGCGGACGTGGACAGACTTCAGGAGCAGGTAAGCATGTGTCCCAGAAGAACTCAAAGTGTAGTGTTTTCATTAAAAAGTCCTTTGTGCAAAGACTTAATGCCATTTTGCCCCACAGGGCTTAGAATTGTGGGGCCCAAGAATATCTTGAGAGGACCAGAGATAGCTGTATGGGTTGAATGCATGCTTTGCCTGCAGGAAACACAGACTTGTGTCCTTGTTTCCTAGTCACAGATGGTCTGACAGCATGGCCAGAAGTAATCCTGAGCACAGCGGGCTGTGCCCCCAAAAACTAAGATGAAAAAATATACCTTGAGAGAGAACATCTTATTATTCCCTACTTAGGTATTTGTCCAACTTCTTGTGACACGTGTAGTCTCAGCCTTAGCTAGCCTGGTATTGTATAAACCTGGAGCCTCTGCTTTCTTTGTTGTGATGTGACAGCCCAGAGCAAGCCTTGCCTTGCTCCTTGCTTTTCCCCTTACTGTTCAGCATGTGCTGGGCTGTGCAGGCATGAACTTGAGTGGGTTGGATTTTTTTAATGATTTGTAATTCCCTCTCCCTCTCCCTCTCCCTCTCCCTCTCCCTCTCTTCTCTCTCTCTTCTCTCTCCCTACCCCCCTCTCTCCATACTCATGGCTTTTCTGGGCATACTTCTGGTTTGCTGGTTTGCACTCAGGGATCACTCTGGGGCTCAGGGTACCATATTGTGGTACCAGGGATTGAACCTGTGTTGGCCATGTGAAAACCAAGTGCCTTAATCCCTCTGACCTCCATGTTTTTGCTTTTACTAAGAGAATTTTGTGAATAGATTTGTGTTTAAGGTTGCTGATAGAGTATTGATTTTGAGTTTAAATGCTTTGAGGAAATTAAACAATGTTGTATGTTTTGAGCAGAAATATTCTTATTTTGAGGGTTGGGTTTTTTGGTTGGTATGTGTGTGTGTGTGTGTGTGTGTGTGTGTGTGTGTACTTTCCCTAGTGTGTGTGTGTATATATATATATATACATGCATATATATATATATATACACAAGGGAAAGCCACAGAATAATAAATTATTTTGCTTAGTCTCTGAGCCTGTTAATAGCCATGAAATTGCTGTTTCCCACGTTATTGTATTCTTATATTTTGAAAGTATAATTAATAATTTTTTAATGATGAGAATTCCTGAAAGTTCTAAGTTTAAGTGCTTAGCAATATCCTCAAGTTGGTAGGTATAACAGATTGCCTCTTCCTTTGCTTTATAAAAAGTAACTAAATATTTAGTGCATATTTGTTTCAGCTCCCACAACTCTTGGAAACAATCAAGCCAAAAATTGAAATGATTGGCTTGAAGAATCTTTCTTCTGTCTCAGGTAAAAATAAATCTTTGGACTCAGTAAATCTTTGAATAAAAAATAATTTAAAATATAATTTTAGACTACCATTTTCTTCTCTAGTTCTAAATTCTCTTGGTCCTTTCTATAATTATAACTTCCCTAAGTGATATATTTTACTTCTAATGGTCTGATTTGATTTGTTGCATTATTTAAAATAAAATGCATGGGGCTGGAGAGATAGCACAGCGGGTAGTGCGTTTGCCTTGCACGCGGTCGACCCGGGTTCAAATCCCAGCATCCCATATGGTCCCCTGAGCACCGCCAGGGGTAATTCCTGAGTGCAGAGCTAGGAGTAACCCCTGTGCATCGCCAGGTGTGACCCAAAAAAAAAGCAAAAAAAAAAAAAAAACATAAAATAAAATGCATGCTTGAGCCTAAATGGAGTGATTAAACACTGTTTTTATGTTTGAACAGCAGCCCTGGAGGACTCCAAGATGTCTTTGTCAGCCTGTATCTCTCCCCTGAGTCAAAGGATCATCCAAGGTTTAAGTGATTCTTGCTTCAGTTATCTAAAATGTGCTCTGGATGTTCCCCGGCTTTACCGAAGAACCAATAAGGTTAGCACCATTCATTGAAAATAATTTTGAAGTGAGGAACTATGTGTTAGGGAAGTCAAGAGTGGGTGCACCTTTGACAGAAAGGTTCCCAGAGTAGCCTGAGGCCAGCTTAATTGTATCGTTTTAAGAAATGCTATTTCTGGGGCTGGAGCTATAGCACAGCGGGTAGGGCATTTGTCTTGCACGCGGCCGACCCGGGTTCTAATCCCAGCATCCCATATGGTCCCCTGAGCACCGCCAGGGGTAATTCCTGAGTGAAGAGCCAGGAGTAACCCCTGTGCATCGCTGGGTGTGACCCCAAAAAAAAAAAAAAAAAAGAAATGCTATTTCTGAGAAGAACACTCCACAGGAGTATACTTAGGGGCTTTGGGCACTTGTTTGTTGTTTGGTGGGGCATTCTTTTGTTGCTTTTTTTTTTTTTTGAGGGGGGAGCAATTTAAGGGGACTTGGATTTCACCTGGTTGTATTCAGGGCTTACTCCTGGGTTGTGCTAAGGTATCACTTCTGGCTGTGCTCACAAGACCATGTGTGATGCCCAGAATTGAACTGAGTTGGCTGCATGCAGAGTAAGTACCTTACCCACTGTACTATCTCTCTGGCTCACTTTTGGGCAAACAGAACTTAAGATAGTTACACTGAACGTTGTGGAGTTTTCATAAAATGAAAATACACTTGGCTATGTACTGGCATTGAGTCAAATTATTCAATATTTTATTTTTATAGAATGGTGGTTTGGAGTACTTTTCTTTTACTTCTGTTTTGTTTTCCCTGTTGAACTTGTTCACATTTCATTCTTGCTACATCTTAATTTTACAATTTTTTCCCTAGTTGTCAAGTTGGATTTTAGGCAATTTACCACCGAAAATAGTCTCTGAACTATGAAAAATATCTCCTAAAATATGGTGCTACCTTCAGAATGTCCCTGGGGTTTCTACAAATACAGCTGTTCTCTGGCCAGCCTTTTCATTGTTTGCTAAAGGGAAGGCCCTGTCCACTCCGTTTTGCTTTATCTAACAGATGTTCTTGACGCAGTGGGTGGCTTTTCACTATCAATCTGAAAGTGAGCTAATTTTGTGCCTTCTCCTTTTTCTTTCAAAATTTAGGAAATGCAATAAAATTACCATTTCTCAAAATAATACTTATTTTCTCATTTTAGTCTGACTTGTAAGAGGGAGAATAATACCTATTTTGTATTCTCATATACATTGTTCTTCATTAGTAACTTGCCAACTTTATTTAAGAGAATGTAGTAATTTTTTAAAAGAGAGAAAATAATATTTACCATTTACATTGTGGTTCAGACACTGCTCTAAATACCTTGTATACTCTGTCATCAACCTACTACACTGTGTCCCTATTTGTAGGTGAAGAAACCTAAACTGAAATTGTTAAATGACTCACTCTGTAACATCCTGGCTGCTTAAATAGTGGTCCAGTTAGCATCACCTAGTGAAAGCTCACTAGTAAAGCACAGTCTAAAAACTTAAAATTTGAATCCATTAAATCAGAACCAGAAGGATCTTACCATGTGATTGATATGAAACATGAAATTACAGAAAAGAGAAACCTGACTCCAGTTGGGTTCTTTTCAGTCTCCCTCGATTCTCTTGTTTTCCAGGTGTCTGTTGGTAGATATCGTTAATTTCTGTCTAATAGGGATGGAGGGATGGAAACTATATATTTCTCAAAACTGGTACATTAGTAAGTTATTTGAATAACTTCCTCTCTTTTTCCCTGTGCATCTTTAACTCTATCAATATTTTTCCAGGAGGTGCCAACTACAGCTTCCTCTTATGTGGACAGTGCTCTAAAGCCATTTTATCAGCTTCAGACAGATTTCAAGAGTAAACTCAGACAGGAAATAATCCAGCAATGGTTGGAAAGTGCTCTCTCTGAGAGCACACATAAGTAAGTATCTTTACTTAAAAATAGAATCTTTGGAACGTTCTTAAAAAGCCAAGTCAGGGATCACAGAGCATCACAGTATCATAAGCTACTTATAGATAAGGTAGTAAAGGTATAAACAACTTTGTCTTTTTTCTTCTCTCTTGGTTGAGGTGTTTCTCAGGCACTGCCCCCTCCTGCCTGCCTCTACCTGGACTGAATCCACACACAGGTCACACACCTTTTGGGAACATTTCAGTGGTCCCTGGGCATACCTTAGTGCCACTTCTCTCAGATGTCATTCTGCAAGTTCAGGCATAGTCTTTCCCTTATAATCCTTTCTCTCCCCAGCTATTATTATCTGCTTAACATGGCTCTAACCATGCCAAATATTCAAAAAAAAAAAAAAAAACATTAGGGAGACCATTGTAAGCAAGGAATAGAGAATATGCATTTTGAGGTGTAATTGCATGTGATAAAAGATCTACGTCTAAAACCCATAAAACACCAAAAAGTCTTCAGAACCATTTGCTGATTGTATCTTCACTTCTAATTCAATACATTTCCCCAAACTCCAAAATTTAAAAATTACAACAAAAAGTATATTATTCAAGGGACTGGAGATATAGTGCAATGGGTGGGGGTGCTTACCTTGCCCATGACCAACCCGAGGTCTGTCCCTGGCACCCCATATGGTCCCCTGAGCACTGACAAGAGTAATTCCTGAGTCCAGAGCCACAGCATTGCCAGGTGTGGCCTAAAGCACCCTCCAAAAGGGGGGGAGGGGCATTATTCAGTTTTATTAAATTTGTTTAATTAATAATTTTGTGATAGTCTTGTTTTTAAAAGTTACAAGTAAAACAGTACTAATCTTTTAATTTAGAATATGACAATGAGTTATATTTTGTATTACAGATGCCAATCAGCATGTAAAGTTTTTAAATATTTATAATTAATTACAAATTTAATGCATAATTAACTTTGGGAATTCTATTGGGAATGTTTTGAAGACAGGGTTTTTTTGTTTGTTTTGTTTTGGGGTCACAACCAGCTCTGTTCAGGGCTTACTCCTGGTCTTTCAGATCACTCCTGGCAGGGCTCTGGGGAGCTGGAGAGTAAACGTGGCTTGGTCACAAGTAAGACAAGCGCCTTACCTGCTGTATCATCTCTCCAGCCTCTGAAGGCAACATTTTATTTAAAATTTTGCAATGTGTTTCTCCTTTAAAAGAACTAATTATAAATTAGATTAATTGCATTGCAGTCTTGAAATACAAAAGAATGTTCACCCTTTTTACAGTAAAAACTTGTGTGGATACTTTCCTCATAGTGTTTAGGACTAAAATTTAAACCAAATCTGTGAGTGGTACAAGGGCCTGACTCTAAGGGCTATTTTTCAAAGGCCTAATTTTCTTGTAATCTTAAGAAATATTAACTGTTTGTCATGAGTAACTTTTCAATTGGAGATAAATTTATTAAAAAAAAAAAACAACCTCTTGTTTTGGTAATTAGACAGTTTAGCAGTTAGTTCGCTTGGTGCTATACGAAGATGTCTGTCTCATCAGTATCTGTTTTACCCTCAAGGTACTATGAAACTATATCAGACGTTCTGAGCTCTGTGAAGAAAATGGAGGAGAGCCTGAAGAGACTAAAGCAAGCCAGGAAGAACACTTCTGCCAACCCCACTGGTTCGGGTAGTAGTGGCATGAGTGATGACGACAAAATCAGGCTGCAGTTCGCCCTAGATGTTGAGTACTTAGGAGAGCAGGTATTCTTTGATCCATGCCAAGTTCCAGTGAATCAGGACCCTGAATCTGTGGGCCTACTAGCCTGGGATTCACATAGATTCAAAAATGCAGTAGGGGGCTCAAGTACTTGAACAAAAAGGGTCAGCTCTCAAGATATTTGCAAGGAAAGATGTTGTACCTAGGAATTTCGAGAAAAGAACAATACTTATTTTCTCATGGTTAATTTATACAAGAATAGAAATTAACTTTCTGAAGTCCAAAAAGTATAGTGCAGTTGACATCCGCTTGAACCTCTGCTCATGTTCTTGAAGCTTGCTGGAATGTAGCACATAGTCAGAGCTAATTATTCTTTGGTTCACTGCCTGATAATTGGTACCAAATTAGGGACATTTAGAATAATTGTTAATCAGCCTAGAGTAACCAGGAAAACATTAGTCTACCATAAATTGTGTGACATCTAAGTCGTCTGAGTACAACTCTACTGCTTTCCTGTCTTAGTTTTGCAGATTTTCAGATTTTTTTTTTTTTTTTTTTTTTTTTTTTTGCTTTTTGGGTCACACCCGGCGATGCACAGGGGTTACTCCTGGCTCTTCACTCAGGAATTACCCCTGGCGGTGCTCAGGAGGGGACCATATGGGATGCTGGGATTTGAACCCGGGTCGGCCGCGTGCAAGGCAAACGCCCTACCCGCTGTGCTATCGCTCCAGCCCCCAGATTTTCAGATTTTTATAGACAACATTTATAGATAAGTTCTATAACAGTTCTAGATGAATACACACGCACTGTGCACATGCATGCACACATGTGTTGCAACTTAGAGGCAGATAAAGACAAGATAAAGGGCCGTCGTTCTCACTCATTGAGGACATGTGCGACATTTAGATTTTTAGAAACTGACTCTCCAAGCTTAGGCTTTTCTGGAGTGAAGAAAACTCTTAAGGAACAACTTTTCACTAGAGAAAAAGAAGTGAATTTATAGTTTTCATCAGACGATGCCCAGTTTTCTACCTCACTGAGAACTTGATGATCATCAAATCTGTTTTCTCTCTGAAGTGAATTTAGAGATCTACCAAAAGTTCATTCATAGGAGAAACTTATTTTCTTTGGTGACTGAGGAGTTGAGGCCACACCCAGCAGTGCTCAGGAGACCACTCAGTGTTGGGGATTAAAAATAGGGTTGACTAAGTATAAGGCAGAAACCTTTTTGTTTGTTAGTTGGTTGGTTGGTTTTTTTTTTTTATTGAATCACTTTGAATCAACGTTACAAAGCTTTCATGTTTGAGTTTCAGTCATACAATGATCAAACACCCATCCTGCCATCAGTGCATGTTCTCCACCACCAATGTCCCCAGTATCCCTACCTCCATCTCACTCTCCCCTCCCCATCTCTATGGCAGACAATTTCCCCCATACACTCTCTCTACTTTTGGGTATTAAGGTTTGCAGTACAGATAATGAAAGGCTATCAGTTTTGGTCCTTTATCTACTTTCGGCACACATCTCCCATCCTAAACAGCCCCTTCAACCATCGCTGACTTAGTGATCCCTTCTCTGTTCCAGCTGCCTTCTCCCCCAGCTTATGAATCAGGCTTCCAATTATGGAGCAGTCTCACTGGCCCTTGTGTCTACTGCCCTTGGGTGTTTCGTATTATGTTATTTTATATTTCACAAATGAGTGCAGTCCTTCTGTGTCTGTCCCTCTCTTTCTGACTCATTTCACTTAGCATGATACTCTCTATGACCATCCACTTACAAGCAAATTTCATGACTTCATCTTTCCTAACAGCTGCATAGTATTCCATTATGTAGATGTACTAAAGTTTCTTTAACCAGTCGTCTGTTCTCGGGCACTCGGGTGTTTCCAGATTCTGGCTATTGGGAACAGTGCTGCAACAGTGCAGGTGTCATTTCTACTGTGCTTTTGCACCCTCAGGATGTAATCCCAGAAGTAGTATTGCGTTGTCTTATGGAAGTTTAATTTCTAGTTTTTGAAGGAATGCCCATATTGTGTTCCAAAAAGGCTGGACTAGTCGGCATTCCCACCAACAATGAAAGAAGAGAGTCCCTTTCTCCCCACATCCGTGCCAGCCCTGGTTGTTCTTGTTCTTTTTGATGTATGCCAGTCTCTGTTATCTGATAATATGATATATTATTATCATATAAAATATAATATCTCATTATTGTTTTGATTTTCATCTCCCGGATGATTAGCGATGTAGAGCATTTTTTCATGTGCCTTTTGGCCATTTGTATTTCTTTCTGAGGAAGCTTCTGTTTATTTCTTCTCCCCATTTTTTGATGGGGTTGGAGGTTTTTCTTTTCTTGTACAATTCTACTAGTGTCTTGTATATCTTGGATATTAACCCCCTGTCAGATGGGTATTAGGTAAATATTCTTTCCTTTTCTGTGAGTTCTTTCTGTATTTTTGGCCACTGTTTATTTTGAGGTGCAGAAGCATCTTAGTTTGATGTGGTCCCATTTGTTATGTTTGTTTCCATTTGCTTGGTTAGTGGTGTTTCATCCTTACAGATGCTTTTAGCTTCAGCATCATAGAGGGTTCAAGGCAGGAGCCTTCTGCTTAGTATTCTAAGGAACTCTTAAGTTCTTGATATAGATCTTTCAGATTGTCCCTCTTCTTCTGTAAGTGTGTGATTATAGTGTTTTCATTAACATTTGTTCTGGTTAAACAGCAGTGATGTGCCATGTCTTGTTACCCAAATCATCCTAAGTAATTACATTGCTAAAGCTTTTGTTCATCAGATTCTAAGGGAAGGTTGTTGACAGGTAAAAAAAAAATTAAGAGCTCAAGTCAGTTCTTTAAAAAAAAAATTCTGGGGGCTGGCGCCATAGCACAGCAGGTAGGGCGTTTGCCTTGCACGCAGCTGACCCAGGTTCGATCCCCAGCATCCCATATGGTCCACCAAGCACCGCCAGGAGTAATTCCTGAGTGCAAAGCCAGGAGTAACCCCTGAGCATCTCTGGGTGTGATCCAAAAAGAAAAAAAAATTTCTATACTAAAAAATGGCTTGATTTATTATTTCTTTACTGTGAATTTTCTTTCCCTGTCCACAAAAGAGGCTCTAGTTCTCTTTTGGATTAGAGCCTCTTTTGATCACGGCTGATTTGATGAACTGAGATAAATTAACTATTGATTTCTTAAAATGTTAGGATTTTTTTTTACTCCAAAAGTAAAAGTTTACAATAAGTTAATCCTCTGTGCTAATGGATTTAAGGAACTGTCTTTTCAGTAGCTGGTGGGGGTAGATTTTTTTTTTTTTTTTTAATTTATGAGGGTTTCCTTTTCACATTCAGCTGAGAGCAATAAAAATTTATTCTCCGGGCCTTTGCAGATACAAAAGATGGGGCTGCAAACAAAAGACATCAGAAGCTTTCCAGCCCTTGCAGAGCTTGTTATTGCTGCCAAGGACCATGCAACAGCAGAGCATTCATAGGCCTCTTGGAAGAGCCCAAGTGAAGAGGAAAGTCGGTCGCGTCTTCTTACCAAGTCTCTTGTCGCAAAGAAGTGCTTCAGCGCAGCGCCTCTCAGTGCATTTGGGACTTCTTTCACCCAGATCAAAACAAGGCCTTTTTCCATTGTATGGAAGATTGTTTTTAAGACATTTGAAACTTTCTACTATAATTTACAAAACAAATTATTTTATTTTTATTGTAAATCTTAGTAGAGAAAGAGCTGATTTCTAAAATATAACTAAAGTAAATATAAAATATTTACAGTATATATAAATATATAGGACGATAAAGACTTTCTCCCTAATCTTAACAGTTGAAAGCGAATAACTGTAGTGTGTATTGTATGGAAACTTCCTTCCCTGAGATGAAAAGTCTGTTATATTCCAAGGAGCTACAAATGGTGCTTCTCTATTCTCTCAGTGGGTATATAAGAACTGTGTTTCTGATTGTGCTCATCACTTGTCAAGAGCTAAAACCAGTATGGAAAGATTTATTTTCTAAATTAAAAAAAAAAAAGAATCTGCCGAAAGGATATGCTCCTTTTGTTTGTGACAGTGGAACAAGTTAAATGCTCCTCCTCATACCCTTTGATGAAATGGCACGTTTCCTTATAGGCAGTGCTTCTCTGTTCTAACTCTTGGCAAGGTATTGTCCATTCACAGCACTTCCCCACCGTGGATGGGAGGGGGAGGGTGGCTTTGTTCCATAGCCTCCTTGTGGACTCAGAAGGCTCCTTTCTGCCCACCAGTCTAATCCTGGATGGAAGAAATGAAGAAGACACACGAGCTACAGAGATGTTTTGGCCCTGCACTCTAATGTAAGCACGTGTATCGCTCCACCTCAGTATCACACATTGAGAGAGAGAGTACAGCAGTTCAGAGTCTTGCCTCCCACACCGCTAGCCCAGGTTTGACCTCCAAGCACCAACAGAAGGGACCCCTGAACACAGAGTCAGGAGTGATACTGATTGTATGATACTGCCAGGTGTGGCCCCAGAGTAAACACACACACTCACACTAGTTTACATGCCAGCCTGCCCAGGTTTACCCTGTTCATATGACCAAGCTACTCCTTCTGGTCTGCCCTCCCTCAATAGACTCAAAGTGGTGTTCCATCGCCCTGGCCGCTCAGGTGGGATTTAAGTCAGGTCATAGTAACTCCAGCTCCCAGCTTATTAAATTTTAGGCAATTATTACTAAAATAAGTTTGGGATAGAGAGGGCCATAATCCTGTATTGGCACCCAAGTTGTGGATTTCTTCAATACCTTTCAAACCACAGGCTCCACCTGGATTTAATAATGGAACATTTCCAAGCTTGTTTCCACAGTTGGTAACATCCTTGGTGTCTTACATTGATTTCTAGATTTAGAAAGAGCCTTTAGGGTAAGAACAAAGAACCAGAAGTTTCAGAATACTTATCCTTGGTTTCCCCAGAATGTCTCCTTTAATCATATCTGTTTTGTTAGCCTTGCTTTGGAGAATCATCATAGAATGAAATTGAAAGGAACAGTCCTTTTTTTTTTAAATTGGATCACTGTGAGACCATTACAAAGTTGTTATGATCGGGTTTCAGTCAATGTTCCATCCAACATCTATCCCTCACCAGTTCGTACATTTCCCACCACCAATGTCCCCAGTTTCCCTCCCACCACTCTCCACTCACCTCAACTTGCCTCTATGGCAAGAAGGCAAGCACTTTTCTTCTTTCTTTTTCTCTTTTCTTTTGTGCATTATGGTTTGCCATACAGGTAGTAAGCAACCGTCATGTTTGTTCAGGGAGTTCCGTGTTTTTATTGGGAAGGTACAGATCAAGTAGCCTTCCCAAGATTCATTTATGAGTCTCTGGAACAAAGCCAATAAATGAGCTTGCACAACGGAGCCAGAGGTGGTTTGTGGGCATGGCTCCCACATACCTAAATGTTGGTGGTTTGATTTCTTGGGAAACTTGGTCCCAAGTTGTTGGAATCCAGCCAGAGGCATAGCGGTGAGTTTGGGCTGTCTGGAAGGCCGAGGGCACCATCAGGCTGCTTATGCTCTCCCCGCAGGTCCAGTGTGGCCCACCCCACCGGCAGCACTGCACTCAGCCCGCGTGGTGATGGCAGCAGCTGCCCTTGCTGGGACCAGGACCAGAACCAGAGCGGCTACTGTGTGCAGCTTGCGAGCTCCTAGTGGTCCACCACGACCAGTCCCACAGATCCTGACCAGGGGACACTCGCCCCCATCTTCAGGTCACCCCCATCTTCAGGCTGGGTCTTCAGGCAGTTGGCACTCAGGGAGATTTTCCTCCATAGTATGCTTCAGTTGCACCAGCAGCAGAGGCTGATCCAGGGGGACAGGTGGCTGGGAGGCCCTACCTGGTGGCAGTGAGTCACCACCGCCACCCAAGTTACCTACCGGGTCTGCCTGAGTCGGTCCCCTGGGATGCCCCTTCAGTTCTGGAACCTGCACTCCTCCGTGTGGTGCCAGATTAAACCCAATGAACTCGGTACATTCACGCAAAACTTCTGCCACTGTGGCAGCCCCACTGCCCACAGCACTGAGAGCTTTGGCGCCCAGGGCCACCCTGTTGCCATCTTCACAAGTCCCTCTCCAGGCCAGCGCTACACAAGCTCCGAGTTGGTTTCACATTTATGTTCACTCTTTCTGAGATAGAATATTTAAAGGGCACTTCTTTTTTTTTTTTTTTTTTGGTTTTTGGATCACACCCGGCGATGCACAGGGTTACTCCTGGCTCATGCACTCAGGAATTACTCCTGGCTGTGCTCAGGGGACAATATGGGATGCTGGGAATCGAACCTGGGTCAGCCACGTGCAAGGCAAATGCCCTACCTGCTGTGCTATTGCTCCAGCCCCTAAAGGGCACTTCTATTCATTCACATAGAAATTTGTATGACCCCATGGGCCAGCTATTCAGAGCTCTGAGAGCTGCCACTGGTCAGCCCCCTCTGGTGCCTGCTGCTGCACTGCCACCATCTTGGGGATTCTAGTACTTTTTAAAAAATGTATAGTGCTCTATGTCTTTATGAAATAGGGCCCAAAACACAGTAGAGACAAGGTCCAGGAATATTGCTCCATAGTTGGAAGCCTGGCTAATGAGCTGGGGGAGAAGGCAGCTGGGATAGAGCAGGGATGACTAAGTCAATGATGATTGGAGAGATTGCTCAGGATGGGAGATGTGTGCTGAAAGCAGATAAAGGACCAAACATGATGGCTTCTCAGTATCTGTACTGCAAACATAATGCCTGAAAGCAGAGAGAGAGTAAGAAGGAAATTGCCATAGAGGCAGGAGGAGGGGTGGGATGTGGGGGAGGGATACTGGGGACATCGGTGGTAGAGAATGTACACTGGTGGAGGGATGGGTGTTCAATCATTATATGATTGAAACTCAAGCATGAAAGCTTTGTAACTATCTCATGGTGATTCAATAATTTTTTTTTAAAAAAAAGGGTTCTGGGCTGGAGTGATAGCACAGCGGGTAGGGCGTTTGCCTTGCACGCAGCCGACCCGGGTTCGATTCCCAGCATCCCATATGGTCCCCCGAGCACCGCCAGGAGTGATTCCTGAGTGCATGAGCCAGGAGTAACCCCTGTGCATCGCCGGGTGTGACCCAAAAAAAAAAAAAAAAAGGGTTCAAAACAAAAGTCTCAACTTTTTTCCTGCTAGTATAATGTGACGGTGCCAGGAAAGCAGTGAACTGACTGGCAGGGCAGGCCCTCTGGGCAGCAGGGGAATGGACCAGCTGTAAGTCTTTTCATTCTCCTCCATGCCAGCTGTAATTTTGCCAGCTCTGGGCTGTGATTAACTGCCTCACAGGGCTGACCTCTGTGTTCATCTCCTAGGGCAATTGTAACAAGTTCCCATAAATGGAGTGACTTAAATTTGGTTCTCACAGATTGGAAAGCGAAAGTCCAAAATGAAAGTGTTGGTACGAAGGACCCTCGGGGCTCAAGAGCCTTCCCTTCCTCTGCAGTTTCTTGCAGCTTCAGATATTCCTTGGCTTATTGTAGGATAACATAGCTTCAGGTAGTTTAGGTTTATTGGGTTACTCCCATTACAGTGCTCCCACTCCTCTGTGTTTATTTGTAACTTCTTTCTTAGTGTTCTGTTGACTTGCAAATATTGTTTTTCTCTTCTCCTTGAGTCCTTTGCATAGTTTATTCAGAGCCATGTCCTTTTTGTATGGACACAGGAAGACTTAGCAAATGCTATGCTTTTATAACCTGGGAGTCATTTGACTCTACATGATATTTTCCTCCTGGGCATCTGTTCTCTCGACCTAAGTCTCAGCTGCCCTTACTTCCTAGCACCCCCAAAAGCAGGGTCCCAATGAGGGACGAGACGGACCCAGGGCAAGCGGTGAGTTGTGTGCTACCCTGGCATCGAGATGGGCCTGGCCAAAGTGCCTAATGCTTAACTATAAGTTAAGAGCTTGATCATGGACAAATGCTGTCATGATCCAAACAGTGATAACTAGATTTGAACCCTGCTAGGGTGAGGAATGATTAATCTGGCCTGAGTGCTGTGGTCTGAGTCTGTGGCAAGATGTTGCCAGGAGAGCTGCCTTGCAAGCCTCAATGTATCTCTTGCTGTGTCCATACAAAAATAACTAGTATTAAGATGTTAATAAGTGTTTGGACTAAGGAAAAGAAAAAAACCTTAAGAGTCAGGAAGCGCTTTGGAATGCCCTGCCCTCAGGAAGGGCTTTCTTATGTTGATTTTGCTACCTGGCTGGGTGTAGCCTAGAGGGCAAGGTGGGAGAGAGAAGAGGCAGCAGTTGATCCAGAGAGAGGCCGGAGCTGGGAGTGCGGGAGATGAGAAAGATGGAAGATTGAATAAACGGTAACTAATCAGCAACCAGCTTGGTCCTCGTTCTTCCTTCGCCTATCCTTGGCCAACGGCCGTCCCGATCCAGCCCATACACCGCGGTTCCAGAGCACCGAACGTGGGCCGTGAGACACAGCCGCCCGGAGAGCCCGCGAGTGCACTCGCCCCTCGGGGAGCCTTAGTTTTTTACAGCTTATATTGTTCTAACACTTTTTTTCTGCCTTCACTTTCACATGATCCTCTCTTATTTGTGTCTTTGCTCTATCTTATTAGAAAAAAAAAAAATCATTGGATTTAGGACCTATCTAATTTTCCTAAGAGTATCTCATCTTGAGATCCCTAACTTAATTATATCTCCAAAGATTCTTTTGCCAAGTAAGGTCACATACAGGTTCTGGGGAGTAGGATGAGAACAAAGCCTTTTCAGGATCTTCATTCTGTCTACTATCCTCCAATACAGCCAACCAGAAAAGGGGGGAGGGGAAGCATAGAGACATAGAGACCCCCCTTCTATGCTGTGGCCTTGGGATGGGAGCATACCACACTTCGGTTCCACCTCCAGGGCCCCATCATTTGATAAACTATGTTCAGGAAGGAAGACGATTTTTGAGCCTTAAGTTGTCCATCAGTGTCTTTCTCAATAATTAATTTCTGAACTCTCAGTATGCAGTTGCCCATACCTGCTGATGCTGAATGCAAAGAATTGCCCCTGTGTTATGGTTTGGTTTTTGGGGTTGTTTTTTGGGGTTTTATTTTGCTTTTTTGGGGTCACACCCAGCGATGCACAGGGGTTACTCAAGGCTCTGCACTCAGGAATTACCCCTGGCGGTGCTCAGGGGACCATATGGGATGCTGGGAATCGAACCCAGATCAGCCACATGCAAGGCAAACACCCTACCCACTGTGCTATCGCTCCAGCTCCTGCCCCTGTGTCTTGATCCGTCTTGTGATGGCCGGGTAAACACGGGAGACATGGGTCCCTAACAAGAGGGAATGTGAGTTTTTCCTCTGGATGCTGAGTGGATGCTGCTTCACTTTTTTTTTTTTTTTTTTATTTTTGGGTCACACCTGGCGATGCACAGGGGTCACTCTTGGCTCTGCACTCAGGAATCACTCCTGGCGGTGCTCAGGGGACCATATGGGATGCTGGGAATCGAACCCCGAGTCGGGCGCGTGCAAGGCAAACGCCCTACCTGCTGTGCTATCTCTCCAGCCCCGGATGCTGCTTCACTTTAAGGACAGCAGCAGTTGGGGCCAGAGCGGGTAGGGTGTTTGCCTTGGCCGCCCCAGGTTTGAGCTCTGGCATCCCATATGGTCCCCCAAGCACCACCAGAAGTGATTGCTGAGTGCAGAGCCAGGAATAACTACTAAGCATCGCTGAATGCACACACCGCCCCACATGCACACCACAGAAATAAATAAATAAAAGCACAGTTCTGGGGAGCAGCAACTGGCACCACCATGACTGTCACTGAGAAAGCAGATACTTCGTGTCTGCATTTATGTTTCAGAACTCAGGATAATAAACTTCAGGTGTGGAACTAACATTAGATTATTTTATTTGGGGGGAGGGGGCATGGCTTTGGCTCTACTCTCAGGAATTACTCCTGGCAGTGCTTATGGATGTCAGGAATCAAATCCAGGTTGGCTGCATGCAAGGCAAATGCCCTATTTGCTGTACTGTCACTCCGGTCCCTTAACATTAGATTCTTAAGATCTGTTACTTACATTTATATTGTGTTTCTGGCATCTTTTTATTTTGTTTTATTTTATTGAATCATCATGAGATAGTTACAAGCTTTCATGTTTGGGTTACAATCACACAATGATCAAACACCCATCCCTCCACCAGTGCACATTGCCCACCACCAATATGCCCAGTATACCCCCCCTTTCCCACGCTCCCCCTGCCTCCTGGCATCTTAATATATGAGATTGGTGCTGTTATCAGTCAACAGGCATTCCAAAGTTTTTACTATTTGTGATAAAGTTAACCTTTCCTAGTTAGCAGTTATAATGGAAGCACATTTTGATTTGAAATGTAAGCTCACAATGTTTATGTATCTCAGCAGCTGAAAAGACCCTTGTTCTGTTAATACTGAGTGGAAACTTCCACATACTATTTACTCTGAATTAGCTTTCATTTTGAGACTGAATTTTAGAAAAATCAGCATTCTCGGGGGCTGGAGTGATAGCACACTGGGTAAGGCGTTCGCCTTGCAAGTGACCGTCCCGAGTGCAATTCCCAGCATCCCATATGGTCCCCCAGCACTGCCAGGAATAATTCCTGAGTGTAGAGCCAGGAGTAAGCCCTGTGCATCGCTGGGTGTGACCCGAAAAGAAAAAAAAAAAAGAAAGAAAAGAAAAATCAGCATTCTCATGTTTTCTTAATCTCTCCTTAATGTTAACTAAAATGCATTATTAAACTTTAAGATGGCATTTTGATAGAATTGTTTGCATAATCAAATTTGATGGAGTACAGAGGACCTCATTTACTCTTCTGCCCTAACTAAAAAATCAAGATAAATATATGAGACAATACTTTTCTGACATTGGCCAACACTAGCACATTATCCTAGAGCTAAGGTAAAGAGAAAAGGGAGGAGTCTTCAGGGCCTGGCCAACTTCCTTTATTAGGTTAGTTTGGAGCTGGGGGTTGTGCTAGGATTGGGAAAATGGAGAAAAGAGGGAGTGGCAGAGATGACTCCATTTCCTTGAAAGGAGAAAATAATTGGCCTTCAACAAACATGGTGCTTTTGAACATCTCACAATCACGCAGAAATTCTTGGTTTATTTTTCAGCCCTAAACATCACATGTGGAGGGGGTCAAGAAGATACCCAAGGGGCTAGAGTGCATGGCTTACATATTCCAGGTCTTGAGTTTGATATCTAGCATGATATGTCTGTTGACTCCCAACACAGCTTAGTTGAACACTGAACCCTTAGGTCCATACAGCCAGAAGTGCCCCTGTGAGTCCCTAAGCCCCAAGAAGGTGCCTCAAAAGATCACCAGGGGAGGGGCTGGAGCAATAGCACAGCGCACAGTGCACAGGCTTTGAGTGCAAAGCCAGGTGAAACCCCTGAGCATCGCCAGGTGTGACCCCAAAAAAAAGGATCACGAGGGAAAATGTATTTATTCCACCAGTGCACATTCCCCACCACCAATATCCCTGGTATACCCCCCCTTTCAAAATGCACATGATGTTTGTAGTTGCCTTAGTCATAATTCCCAAAATATGAGGATGTCTTAGTAAAGGAATGGATAAATAAGCTGAAGAGAGGTATCAGATAACGAAGTATTACTCAGCCTTAGAAAGAAAGGAACTATCAAGTCATGAAAAAACAGACAACTTCAATGCATATTACTGAGTGAAAGAATCCACCCAAAAAAGGCTATTTGTTGGCTGATTACAAATATGTGACAATCTGGAAAAAGCAAAACTATGAAGATAGTAAAAAAAGACCAAGTATGCCAAAGAGGTGGGAATTAATAGGTAGAACACAGGGTTTTTAGGGCAGTAAAAATATATTATTCTTGGGGCTGGAGCGATAGCACAGCAGGTAGGGCGTTTGCCTTGCACGCGGCCGACCCGGGTTCGATCCCCGGCATCCCATATGGTCCCCCAAGCACCGCCAGGAGTAATTCCTGAGTGCAAAGCCAGTAGTAACCCCTGAGCATCGCTGGGTGTGACCCAAAAAGAAAATATATATATATATATGTATATATTATTCTAATGATAGTTTCCTGTCTGAAGCACCGTCCTGCAGTGGTTGGGGTCTCTTGGTGAGTTGGGGACTCATGGACGAAGGAACAGCTCCACAGGCTGGTAACCAGTGGTGAGTTAGTTCAAATCAGTTAGGGTTATTATAGGGAAATGGTGGAGGGTTGGAGGACAGTGATCACATGTAGGTAGAGTTAAACATTAATATAAAGGTGAACAAAAGGAAAGCGCTTTCTTCAGGGGAAATTCTTCTGGGATATCCACCAAGCATGGCATTCCATCTCAGGGCTCCAGCACTCTAGATTCTTTCTAGGGGATTCACCCAGGGCCAGAATTCCACCTAGGGGCATATTGCTTTCTCTCTTCCTTTACCGGTAACCCACTTAAACACTCATATTAAATTTATTTCTTAATAACATTTCTAGTTATTTGTATAAACATAATATACAAAATAAACATACACAAGCAGGGGATGTATTTCCATTTCCTCCTGTCCTCTTTTATTTCTTGAAGTAGTGTTTTGTAGTTTTCTTTATATAGGCAGAACTTTCACCTCTCTAATTTAAGGTGGTTCTGATTTTCTAATGCACAATTGTGAACATAATTGTTTAAAATCTTCTTCCTTTCTTTCATTAGTTGAAAGAAAGTAAGAGATCAAGACTTTTGTTTATACCCTAGAGTAAGCTTAAAATGGTCTCTCTGGCTTCATAGCAGCATTGTATCACTGTCATTCTGTTGTTCATCAATTTGCTCAAGCAGGCACCAGTATGGTCTCTATTGTGAGACTTGTTGTTATTGTTTTTGGCATATTGAATATGCCATGGGTAGCTTACCAGGCTCTGCGGTGCGGGCGAGAAACTCTTGGTAGCTTGCCAGTCTCTCCGAGAGGGGCAGAGGAATTGAACCCAGGTCGTCCACATGCAAGGCAAATGCCCTACCCGCTGTGCTATCGCTCCAGGCTCTAGCTTCATAGTAAAGGGTGGCTTTTCCTGAGGACATCTCGCTATATTTCCCAGACACTACAGTCCTTAGGCCAGGTTAGTCTTTCCTAACCCCAATCGGTCCTTACTCAGTTCCTTCTTTTGGGGTCATGGCAGAGTTTGTTCCATTACCATGCTCTTAACTTATGTATTCTATGGCCTTCCGGCTGTTCCAGGTGAAAGCCAGGGTATCTTATGGTTTGCCCTGGGTTCATCCAAGCCCCTTGGTGGGATCCACTTTTTGGGGTGTAAAGAATTAAGGTCAGTCTAAGGGCAGCTGAGGCTTAAATCAAATAAATATGATGTGTTGGGGACACTGTAGTGCAGACTGGAATATTTTCCCCTTTTCAGCTGCCTTCAGAAAATAATTTCAGAGGCAGTTTTCCTTTTCTCACAGAAGCCTGGCTGGTCTTTGACATGCAGATCTTAAGTGCTAGCCAGGCCTGACTTTTGACATTTGTAGATTCCAGGCTCTGGCCCAGCCTAGTCTTTGGGATGTAGATTTCAGGTGCTGCTTAGTTTGTAATTGACTTGTAGATTTCCTGTGGCAGCCCAGCCTGGTCTTTGGGATGTAAATCCAAGTGCTTTTAGCCCAAGGAAGGTTTCAGTTTTGGTTTTGCATCTTCTTTCCAAGGCCTAGATTACTGGCCTGCAGATACAAGGAAATAATGTTGCCTCAATGTTCTTCCTGTAACATCTTTTGATGCCTTTGGTGATGTCACTATATTGCGCCCTTTAGAGATACCAAGATCAATAAAAGGAGGTCCACGAGGCCCTCTGCCTTTGCTAAGAGCCAGAGAGAGCCTTAGTCCTCCAATCAAAACATTTCTTCCGCGTTCCTTATCTCAGCGCCTCCGACCGCAGGAACTTGACGCAACAATGATAAATGTCCAGGAGTAAATATTTTTCAGAGTAAATTAACTCCCATGTTCAAAAGCATAGCACTTACCGTCTTCCTGTGTCTAAAAATAAAAGACTTTGCTCTAAAAGAAGAATAAGCAAAGGGCATAAAGGAAAGAAAAAAATTACACTTATATATTACAAAATATGTAATCAGAAGGTTTGACTTTACAAGAGCCATCAGAAGGTTTGACTTTACAAGTTACTATGTCTGATCTGAGGTTATTTGTGACTAACAGATAGGGAAAATAGAACACAAAGGAGAGGTTAAAGATAAATGTGGAGAATCAACAGGGAGTGCCCTGATGGTGTTAGGGTGGAGCAGATCTCTGCCCACGGGAGGCTCAGAGGAACAGGCCGAGACAACTCTTTCTGCAACAGCAAGGGGATTTATTCAGACCAGCATGCTGGGGCTCTCACTCAGCTCTCACTCCTATGCAGAGGGGGGTTAGAGAGAGAGAAAGAGAGCCCCGTATACAGAGTTCAGGCTCTTTTTATACACCTTAGTAAATAAGATTACTTTCGTTAGAGCGCGGATCGAAATCTCCCTATAACGACAAAGAGACTCCAGAGACTGCAAACAGCAAGCAAGGTTTATTGTAAGACTGGCTCTCCAGGGTCCAGCCGCCTACACGGACATGCAGGTCCAGCAGGTTGGGCCAAAGACCCCGAGCTTCTCCAAAGGAGATCTTATATAGGCCTTCCCTGGCCGTTACAGCAGAGCCCGCGCATTTCATAGCCAATAGATTTGTAATATTGCAAACTTTCTTAACCAATCTATTTAAAAGGACATCACTTCTTAGCCTATGGTTTTAGAGAACAGTATTCGAGCCAATATTCAGGAATGTCCCGGTTCTGGGGGCAGTCCTGGGTCTTGTGATATGGGTTGTATGATATGGGTCTGGTTATCTAGTCTGACCACCACCCTTCTTCCGACCCAGGGTGCCTGTATCCAAATTCCTTGCTCCGGGACAGATAGACAAGTTATTCTAGAATGCGGGCTCCTGTAAAAAGAGTCTTAAGAAAGCTAAATAGATTCCTGTGGTCTGTCCTGGGCCAGATCCTCACACTTTGATCTTTGATCTTTTTTTTTTTTTCTTTTTGGGTCACACCTGGCGATGCACAGGGGTTACTCCTGGCTCTGCACTCAGGAATTACCCCTGGCCGTGTTCAGGGGACCATATGGGATGCTGGGATTCAAACCCGGGTCGGCCACGTGCAAGGCAAATGCCCTACCTGCTGTGCTCAATCGCTCCAGCCCCACACACTTTGATCATTATTCTCATTTTTCTCATTTTTCCAAGGTTACTTTGATCAACATCTTCATTTTTCCCAGGTCACTTAGATCAACATCCTCATTTTTCGGGACCAAGGGGGGTCATCAGTGACATTCTGCTTTGCTAGAGTAAATTTCGCCATATGTTCATGCCTTTCCTGGACATTACTAGGCGTCTGGGCAGTTTCATTTTCTGAAACAGGTCTCCTTGTTTTGTGTAGCTTAGATCATACTGCAAGGTATTGTTTTACAGAGAGTGATCAATCAAGTTAGCAAGTTACAGAAAACAATCAAGCAAGTTAGCAAAACGTTAACCCTATCCTTTGTTGCTACATGGCCCAAACCATTCATTGGAACTGAGCTTGCCTCAGGAGCACTGGAATTTAGGGTATAACTCAAGGTAAGCTCTCTGCGGGAGGAGAAAGGACAACCAAATGTTAAGCTTAAAATGCTTGGAATTATAATCCAACAGATTTATAATATACATTTGTTCCAATTTGTAGAAAAGAACAGCACCTCTCTGGAGCTAAACTGTGGACTCCAGGAAACAATGATGTCAACATAGACTTACCAGCTGTAACAAAAGTACCATCTAGTGGGGGCGGCTACTGGTGATGGGGAGGCTGTGCATGTGGGGACAGGGGATAGTGGGAAATCTCTGCTTTCTGCTCAATTTTATCTATACCCTATACTAAGCTTAAAATAGTTTTATGAAATTAATTATATTCAAAAAATAGTTATGTTAAGAAAAATTAATTGGGATAATATTCAAATCCATAATCTACTGTCTAAAATTTTATTGGGAAGATATGTGATATCCATCCTATGTAACACTAGATATCTTCAAGAGCAATGAAACACTTTTTTTTTTTTTTTTTTTTTGCTTTTTGGGTCACCCCTGGCGATGCACAGGGGTTACTTCTGGCTCTGCACTCAGGAATTACTCTTGGCAGTGCTCAGGGGACCATATGGAATGCTGGGAATTGAACCTGAGTTGGCCGCATGCAAGGCAAGTGCCCTACCTGCTGTGCTATTGCTCCAGGCCCAAAACACACCATTTTTGCAGCTAATGTTGAACAACATACAATAATGTGAATCTCCTGTTGGGTAAAAATATTCTCCCATTCCATGGTCTTTCTTTGTATGCTGGTCATCATTTCCTTTGAGTTGCAGAAACTTCTCAATTTAATGTAGTCCCATTTTTTTTGTTTGTTTCTACTTGCTTGGCCAGTAGTATTTCATCCTTGAAGATGCCTTTAACTTTAATGTCGTAGAAAGTTCTGTCTGCATTTTTCTTTATGTATCTTATGCATGCAGATTTGATATCAAAGTCTTTAATCAACAGTTTGATTTTACTTTTGTGCTTGGCATTAGAAAGAGGCCTGAGTTTATTATATTTTTGCATGTAGCTGACCAATTTTCCTACCACCACTTGTTGGAAAGGCTTTCCTTACTCCATTTCATAGTTTTTGCTCCTTTATAAAAGATTAACTGGTCATGTACCTGATCATGAGGTTTGTCTCAGGATATTCAATTCTATTCCACTGGTCTGAGGATCTATCTTTATTCCAATACCATGCTATTTTAATAACTACCACTTTCTAGTACAATTTGAAAGTATCAAAAGTGATACTTCCCATCTTCTTTTTCCGAAGCATTGTTTTAACTATTTGGGATGAGAGGGAGGGAGTATTATTCTATACTAATTTCAGGAGTATTTGGTCTATTTTGTTTTTCTTTGAAAATTTTCATAATATCCTTTTAGGAACTACATTGATTCTGTACAGTTCTTTGGAGTTATTGCCATTTTAATTATATTAATCCACCAATCCATGAGCATGGGAGGCGTTTCCATTTCCTCCTGTCCTCTTTTTATCTCTTTTTTTTTTTCTTTTTGGGTCACACCCGGCAATGCACAGGGGTCATTCCTGGCTCATGCACTCAGGAATTACCCCTGGCGGTGCTCAGGGGACCATATGGGATGCTGGGATTCAAACCAGGGTCGGCCGAGTGCAAGGCAAATGCCCTACCTGCTGTGCTATCGCTCCAGCCCCTCTTTTTATCTCTTTATACTTAAAGAGTATAAAGTGTTTTGTAGTTTTCTTTGTATAGGCAGTTCTTTCACCTCTTTAGTTAAGGTGATTCTGAGGTACTTGATTTTTCTTTTTTTCTTTTTTTTTCGTTTTGGGTCCACCGGCGATGCTAAGAGGTTATTCCTGGCTCTGCACTCAGGAATTACCGCTGGTGGTGCTCAGGAGACTACATGGGATGCTGGAAATTGAACCCAGGTTGGCCATGTGCAAGACAAACGTCCTACCCACTGTACTATCGCTCCAGCTCCAGTACTTGATTTTCTAATGCACAGTTGTGAACAGAATTAATTTCTCCTTCTTTTCTTTCATTATTTGTGTAAATGAAGGCCATAGGCTTTTACTCAACACTCATCTGAAAAAGGGCTAATATCCAATATATATAATATATATGACACTGGTAGAACTTTACAAGAAAAAAATGTTTAACCCCATCAAAAAAAAATGAGCAGAGAAGAAATGAACAGAAATTTCCTCAAAGAAGAAATATAGGGGCTGGAGCAATAACACAGCAGGTAGGGCATTTGCCTTGCACACGGCCAACCTGGGTTCAATTCCCAGCATCCCATATGGTCCTCTGATCCCCTGAGCACCGCCAGGAGTAATTCCTGAGTGCATGAGCCAGGACTAATCCCTGTGCATCACCAGGTGTGACCCAAAAAGCAAAAAGAAGAAGAAGAAGAAGAAGAAGGAGAAGGAGAAGGAGAAGGAGAAGGAGAAGGAGAAGGAGAAGGAGAAGGAGAAGGAGAAGGAGAAGGAGAAGGAGAGGAAGGAGGAGGAGAAGGAGGAGGAGGAGGAGGAGGAGGAGGAGGAGGAGGAGGAGGAGGAGGAGGAGGAGGAGGAGGAGGAGGAGGAGGAGGAGGAGGAGGAGGAGGAGGAGGAGGAAAAATGGGGAAAAAGAGAGAGGGCTGGAGGGTAGGGCGTTTGCCTTGCATGCGGCCAACCCGGGTTCGATTCCCAGCATCCCATATGGTCCCCTGAGCACCGCCAAATGTAATTTCTGAGTGCAGAGCCAGGAGTAATCCCTGTGCACCGCCAGGTGTGACCCCAAAAGAAAATTTTTTTAAAAAGCAAAAGAGAGAGGGAGAGAAGAATATTGTTTGCCATAGAGGCAGGCTGGGGGGAGAGGGGTGTACCTCTAGGGAAACTGGGGACATTTGTAATGGTGAAGAACTTTGTAACTGTGTATCTCATGATATTTCATGAATTTTTTAATTTAAATAATAATAATATGAAGCTCCTAAGCAACCTCATGTCTGTTCTGGTTGAATTTCACTGACAAGTAACAAAAAAGTAAACGATTTCAGTTTTCTAAATTCAATGAGAGATCTGAAATCTGATTCAACTTCTCATTGGGCTATGAAAATCAAGTTCTCAGCCAAAATCTCAGAAGGAGATTATAGATGTTAAATAGTTACCTCATCTGGATAAGCATAATGCCATGAAGACGTAAAATGCACTTAAGGGAAATACAGTCTTAGCATTAATATTTTAAGTGCTCTGTAAAATATTGGTATTTTGTATGCTTGGGACGTTCTGACCCAATTCCCGTTTATAAAGGCTCCAAGCAGAGTGGGGTTGCAACATTTCACTCCTAGCAACTGCTGGGCCCAAGGAGTCTATGTAGAAGAAATCTTGCCAGTTGCTTTGAAACTAATGTTATACACCCAAATTCCCCATCACTATTGGTGATTCCAGCTCCTTCCTGAGTCCCCATACCGAACACAAAGCCAGATTATCTGTTGGCACCCCACAGATTTTTGTCAAATAAAGGAAGGCTTAAACTGGGAGAAGCTGGGAAATGCTTACTTAAATTCATAATCAACCCACATTTTGACTCATTTGCAATCACTGTCACTGTATCACTCTCATCCCATTGCTCATCGATTTGCTTGAGCAGGCACAGTAACATCTCCAAGTGAGACTTGTTGTTACTGTTTTTGTGTAAAAACACAAAAGAGAAGAGAGGGTCCAGCGGGGCTCTATCTCTCCCGCTGCCCGCGTTCGGTAGTCTCCAGCCGCTTCCCCCACCCCGGGGAGGTTGATGGCGATGATGAGGCAGGCGAAGGAAGGAAGAAGGCCAAACTGGTTGCTCGATCACAGTTTATTCCAATCTCCTCTCTATACACTCCCGTCTCTCTCGTTGCTTCCTCCCCGTTCTCAATCTCTCTCTGGATCTTCTAATATTCCCCTTTCTGTCCTGCTCGCTCTTACTTCTTTCACCTTGTGCTCTGCTTATGTGTGTGCCACTGTGCTCTCTGCGTCTGTCTCTCTGCACCTGTCTCTCTGCGCCTGTCTCTCTGTCTCTGCTTCTGTGTCTTCTTCCTGTCTTCTTCTTCTGCCTCCTTCTTCCTCTGTCTCCCTTGTCTTTCTCCTATCCCCGTCTCTTCTATCTCCCCTCAGTGCCCCACAGTCTTAGTTTATATAGCAAATTACATAGGGTGGTGACACAAAGGTGAGTTTAACATCAACAAATCAACAAAGAAGGGTAAGACCATTTCTCGAGGAAATTAACAAAATCTCATCTAAGGAAATCTCATCTAAGGAGATCCACTCAAGGGTGTGGGTCCAAACAAGGGTGTATCAGGGTGTGAGCTAGTAATCTACTTAAATAGTTATAGTAAATCTACTTCTAATATTTCTAGCAATGTCATTCTGTATGAGCACAGTAAGAGATATAAAGTTTGGTTTTTCCTGAGGGCATCTCCAGACCATAGTCCTCAGGCCAGGTTAATCTTCCTAACCCCAGCAGGATCCTAATCTCATCTTTACTTTTGGATCATGACAGCATTGTCCATGATCATGCCCTCAACTTATAGTTGAGTATTGTGGCACTTTGGCCTGGCCCATTTCGATGCCAGGGTAGCACATAACTCACCGCTTGCCCTGGATCCGTCCTGTCCCTCATCGGGATCCTGCTTTTGGGGTGTTAGGAACTTGAAAGCAGATGCCCAGGAGTAAATATTATTGGAGTCAATCAACTCCCAAGTTACAAGCACAATATTGTCTCCCTGTGTCCATACAGAAAGGACATTGCTTTAAGGTAAACTATGTTCCCTAAGGCAAGGCTAAACGGACAAACCCCATGTTATCCTACAGTTTTTGGCATATCAAATACAACTGTAATTTTGGTAGCTTGCCAGGCTCTGCCGTGTGGGCGAGATACTCTTGAGAGCTTGCCGGGCTCTCCGAGAGGGATGGAGGAATCGAACCCGGGTAGGCCGTATAGGAACTAATGTCGAACCCAGGTCGGCCGTATAGGAACTAATATTCCTATAAAAAAAGGCAATTCTGACCCAACAGGTTTAGGTGAACCTGGGCTGCTTTTCTTTCAGATAAGCTTCAAATAACTTGCTTCCCCAACTTCTGTTTCTCCTGAGTGGTTTGTCACCCAAGCAAAAAAGACCCAAACTAGAGAGACACGTGTCAGGGCCTATCCCCACACTGGCCTTTTGTTTTTTCTTGGGGCCACACCTGGCAGTGCTCAGGGCTTATTCATGGTTCTGCACCCAGGGATCACTGGGTGGTGGGACTCCAGAGACCATATGGGGTGCTGGGAATCAACCCTGGGCTGGCTGCGTGCCAGGCAAGCACCATACCAGCTGTACTGTATCTCCAGCTTCTCACATTGGCCCTTTGATAGTAAAAGCTCCAGAGAACACTGAGACTGGTGATAGACAAACATGCCTAAATCTGTAACACCATGAGGAAGAGACACATGCCCAAGAGAACAAAATCCCCAAGAACCTCAGATGGCAGGACTGATCAGCACCTATAGCTGCTGGGTAGGGAGTCTGTTCAGACTATTCAGAGCTATCAAAGTCTATTCAGTATAGAATATTGCAGTCTAATAGAATAATATATTATATTGAAGTCTATCCAATATATAATAGAACTATTTCAGTCTATTCACGTAACAAAGCAAAGCCCATTGGGAGCAAGTGTAACTTTTGCAAACATCATGTGAGAGCTGCAGAGGCCATGAACGTGCGGCACTTGCTCAAGTTCATTTGCTCTCTGGAGGGAGGTAACAGATCCTGTGAAATGCAACCATGAAGCATCATCACTATCTATCTGACATGTCTCTGGGGGCTCTTTATGTCACCCAGAAACTGGAGGCTGTTCTGGGGAAATGGAATGGGAGTAGAGGTATTGCTAGGAACTGAAAGACCACCCAGAAGAAACTTTCACCCCCTACTCTAAAGCAGGTTGGGTGCTGCCTGTATTTCAAGTTTCTCTAGCAAACTGACGTCCTCCTGCTTCTCTGGAATACTTCACCTTCCCAAATGCCAGTCTGCTTCTTGTACAGTCAGCAGCTCTCTTCAATAAATAAGTGAGAAGCACTTCGTATTATTCTGGAAATAATACTAAAGAGAAGAGCCTGGCACTACTTGGGCAAGTAGTTTTGGAAGGACTCCCCACATTGCCACCTCCAAGAGATGAAGATGAGCGGAACTGACAGGGTTTCTGTGTGTTTCCTTTTGCTGCTAATAGCAAGCCAACACAAACTAAGGAGGTTTAAGATCACAAGGGAAATTTGGATTTCACTGGGCCAAAATCACAATGTTGCTGAGCAATGCTCCCCTCTGAAACTCTAAAATAATACCCTTTTCCAGTTTCTTCAAACGTCTTCATTCCTTGATCCTTGGCCCCACATCCTATCCCCTGTTATCCACTAACATTTTTCCCTTTGTTCTTCAAATCTCTTCATAAGCACACATGTGATTTAATTCAGGGTCATGGATCCAGGATCATCTTCTCAAAATACTGAGCCAGAGATATAGTCTAGGAGTTAAGATTCTTCCCTTGCAAGCAGCCAGCCCCAATTCAATCCCTAGCACCACCAGGAATGATTCCTGAGCACAGAGTCAGGAGTAGGCCCTGAGTACTACCAGGTGTGGCTCCTAACCAACTAAAAAGCATGTTTAATTACATCTACCAAGTTCTTTATGTCATATAAGTTCACACTCATGACTCCAGGAATTAGGACCTGGTTCATTTCAGGGGCCATTGTCAAGCATCCGTACTGTGCACACAGGTAAACGCCTTCATTCTTGTTGCACCTTTCATGAAATAGAACTCTAAGAAAGTGTGGAGGTTATTATTTCTTTATGGACTGAATGGCACTCAGATTACAATGGTTATTATTCATGTATTTACTCAAACTTCCAATTTTAATTTTTAAAATAATTTTTATTAGAGTTTAGGTCACATGGTAGTAATAGTGTTAATGTTTATGATATGAATTTATGCACTCGGTCACCACCAAAAGTGCCCAAGACCAACCACCAATGTCCTTATGACATTTACCCATCTTATCAATAAGGATAGAGAGGTCCAGAAAAGTAAAATGGTTTTGGATTACGCAGCATTGGCAATAGTCTTCCAGCGTAGCATGTCAGTCTCTGGAATCCATACTCCTAGTACACACCATGCCATTTTGCCTATCATGTGCCTGGCACAACAGAGCAAAAACCTCACCAGGACAGTCACACCCATTAGAGCCAGGAAGGACTTGCTATCACCCTTGACACAGAAGCTAAAATTCTAACATCTTAGTGAATGTGAAGGGGAGAAGCTGAGATTTGATGGCAGTTGTGACTGATATTGTATGTCAGAGGAATAGGGCTGCCCCCATCCATCCACACAGCAAGATTTGGTTGACACCAGCCCCCGCCCCCCTATGCATGGCTAGGATGCCCAATTGGAGGGGACAACACGGCCTGGGCAGGGCAATTTCCATGCAAACAGAACAGACAGTTGTGCTTAGAGTCATCTCACACACAGAAAAAAAAAATTAATTAATACCCAAACAGCTCTTCACTCCCACCCTCATACTTCCTGTTCCCATCCTCTTGTCTGTGTTCCTTCACTCGTATGCTTGTCAGCTAAATTTCAGATACAGATCATGGAAAATAAGTAGTATAGTTCCATGTCATTTTGATATCAGATTTTAAAAAAGCAATTCCAGCCAACTTGCTTTCACTTTGTTTCCAAGGACTTATGGTCAGTGAGGATTAACTTTTTGGTTGCTGTTAAAGAAAAATTATAATGTTCTGTCTATTGTTAAAATATGTTAATTAATAACCCAATAAGTCAGCCAGAATAGTACATTCTAGCATAAATCCAGGAACTTGTGTTTTTACAGGGAGAAAAAAATTGAGAAACCAAGAAAAACGAAGACTTTGTGGAGACGGCATGCAGGTTCAATAGCTAAATATAAATCCAGGGCAAGGGGAAGCGTGCATTGAACTTTGAAAAGCATGTTTCTGTTCTCAATTTAAAAGGAAACAATTCTAGACCTCACAAATAGCTGCATCCATGTGAACTGTTTCTGGATAGTGGTTCTGTGTGAAATCCTGGTTGTGTCTCTCCCCACCCCCACCCCCAAGAGGGCCCGTTGAGACCTCAGGATTTGCTGCACATTCTATTAACCTCCACATTCACGGACAAGACACGGCCTCTTTCCAGCTTCACATGACTCGTTGGGAGAAAAGGTGAAATATCTGCCTGGCTCGACAACCTGGTATTGCCTTCTAGTCAATCCAACAGGGACCTCACGCCACGCTCAGCGGGTTGGTCACACGGCCCACAAAGTGCAGGGCGGTAGACTCTCGCTCATAAAGAGCAAACAAAAACGGGGTGTTCAGGGTCACCTCCAGAGACTCTGGTTCATGTGGGCTCTGACCATTCTCTGAGGGCTGTTCACTTGCGCCTTCTTTTAGCTCAAAAAGAAGGTTATTCTGCACCTGCAAGGCAACAAGAATTGGGTCACAAGGAGATTGCAGGATGGCTTGCTGGGCTGCCTACTAAGAGGAAATACATCCCACCTACACAGCCTAATTCACACATACACACACACACACACATGCATGCATGCACATGCACACATGCACATATACACACGCACATACCCACTAGCCATAGACACCCATGTCCCTCAATCACTCTCTCACTTGGCCAAACTTGCCCCGTGGCTATTCCCTAACACCCAACTGGCTACAACCCAACCGGCTGTTCTGGGCAGACTCCCTGAGCTCTCTGATGTGGTCTACCAAGTGCTTTGTTCATTTTGGTTATTTAGCAAAGAGTCCCCACCCCCAGGTAATCCCAGGGGATGGAACAATGCCCACTCCTCTTTTTATTCAACACAGTACCCAGTGGACCTGGGAAGAGGACAGTATAATGGCAAAACCCTGACTACTGAGATCCGCCTGAGGCCACTGAACTCTCCAGGTCCTCCTCCCAAGTCTGCTTAGGATCTGGGGGGAACTGACAGGTTAGGCCAGGCTGGGCAGAATCACCTAACTAACACATGATGAGAGAACTTTGCTCTCTCCGCTTGTTTCTGAAGAGGCAAAAAACTTTGACCTTTTTTTCCAACCCCGGGCACTCACCCAGCTCCCCCTTTTACCCTCCCTCCTACTCCCTGAGGCTTTCTCTGTGTCCCTCCCGGTGAACACACAGACCAAGCCAGGCTCAGCCATAGCCCCAAGCCCTGCCCCGTCCCAACAGTGTACCTTTCCGACTCTGAGATCAGTGTCACTGATTTTGCCTAGGTTTGCCTCGGCTCCCAGCAGGGTAGGCAGCTTGGCCTGGGAGAGCAGATCCTGCAAGTCATAGGATCCTCTCAGCACCACTTGCGGCAAGGTCAGGCGGATTATCCTGGAGAGATAATACACAGTTAAGATGTTTGTTTGTTTGGGGGGTAGGGAAGAGTCTCCCTGTTTGCTCAGGATACCTCAGAGAAGGGAGAACCAAAGATGAAGCCAGATACTATTTTTCCTTGAAGAAAAGGTGTCTGCCCCTTACCCAATTTGTCTTGGGAAAATTTTCAGCAGCAAATCCAATTAGAACAAATCTCTATGATCTGGAGCATATACTTTGCAAGAAGGATTCCCGCGCCCTGGGTTTAATCTCCAGCAATCCATGGTCTTCTGCGCACCGGCTGGAGTGACATAAAGCCACCCAAGCCACTCTGGTGTGGCCCCAGAACCAAAGATAAACCAATAAAGCAAAAATATTTTCTGCCCATAAAAATACAGTGAGGGGGGCTGGAGCAATAGCACAGCGGGTAGGGCGTTTGCCTTGCACGCAGCCAACCCGGGTTCAATTCCCAGCATCCCATATGGTCCCCTGAGCACCACCAGGAGTGATTCCAGAGTGCATGAGCCAGGAGTAACCCCTGTGCATCGCCGAGTGTTGTGACCCAAAAAACAAAACAAACAAACAAACAAGCAAAAAAGACAAAAAAAATACAGTGCGGATGTACGGCCCTTAATAGTAGTGTTCTCTGGGAAACTGAATGTGAAGGCCTAGTCTCCTCCTGCAATACTGAGCCTTGCTTAGCATCAGCAGAGCCATTTTGGAAAAGCACAACTTTTGCCAGTAACTCTCAGTTGAACCAGGTAACAACCATTTATGAGAATCAGCCAAAACGGCAGAACTACACCCACCCATTTATGGGGATCAGCTGAAAAGGCAGAATTATCCCTACATGAAGTCAATAGAGATAACATAACTGAACCAATCAAGGAAAAGGTCACCAGGGAGTGGCGCAAGATGGTCAGGGAAGCCCCTTGCTTTTTTTTTTGGGGGGGGGGTCACACCCGGCGATGCACAGGGGTTACTCCTGGCTGTACACTCAGGAATCACTTCTGGCCGTGCTCAGGGGACCATATGGGATGCTGGGAATCAAACCCAGCTGGCCGAGTGCAAGGCAAATGCCCTACTTGCTGTGCTATTGCTCCAGTCCCCCTTGCATTTTTAAAGTATAAAAGAACCCTGGAAACAAGGGGAGGGTAACTCTCCTACAAAAGGAGTGTAATGTATTTTATATGTCTGACACATTTTTTAAAATGACTTAAAAATATTTGACTCCAGGGGGCGGAGCGATAGCACAGCAGGTAGGGCATTGGCCTTGCACATGGCCGACCCGGGTTCGATCCCCGGCATCCCATATGGTCCTCCAAGCACCGCCAGGAGAAATTCCTGAGTGCAAAGCCAGGAGTAACCCCTGAGAATCGCTGGGTGTGACCCAAAAAGCAATATATATATATATATATATATATATATATATTTGACTCCATTAGATCACCTTTACCTCTTAGTGACATCCTCAGAAAACATTTCTGACCTCTGGTCTAATACATAAGTCAAATCTAGTGCCTCACCACCAGAAGTAATTCCTGAGTGCAGAGCTAGGAGTAAACCCTAAGTATCGCCGAGTCTGACCCAAAATAAGCCAAAAAAAAACCAATAAAAATATTTTTTAAGAAATCTAATGCCTTTGGGGCTGGAGTGATAGCACAGCGGGGAGGGTGTTTGCCTTGCACTCGGCCGACCCGAGTTCGATTCCCAGCATCCCATATGGTTCCCTGAGCACTACCGGGGTAATTCCTGAGTGCAGAGCCAGGAGTAACCCCTGTGCATTGCCAGGTGTGACCCAAAAAGAAAAAAAAAATCTAATGCCTCAGTATCAGTGAAGTGGTTTATTCCCTCTATGGTAGAAAAGATTAGCAAATAAGTCTTCTGCCAACTAGGGAGTTCTAGAGTCTAGAAAAGCACTTTGAGAAATTTCTGTCCCTTTTGAGAAACACCTTTTGTGTGTGTGTGTGTGGTGATGCTCAGGGGTTACTCCTGGCTGCACTCAGGAATTACTACTGGCAGTGCTTGGGAGAACATATGAAATGTTGGGAATCAAACCCTGGGTCAGCCTCGTGCAAAGCAAATGCTCTATCTGCTGTATTATTGCTCCAGCCCCTGAGAAATACCTCTTGAGGAACCCATGCTTTTGGGAAATTGCCCCCCAATACAGTAATACTGCATGGTGGGGAGTAGTGTTAAAAAGGACCCCACTCAGGAGGGCAATGAAATGTGCTTTGCAACATAATCTAAAATAAACAAATGAGGGGTTGGAGTGAGATAGCACAGCGGGTAGGGCGTTTGCCTTGCACTCGGCAGACCCAGGTTCGAATCCCAGCATCCCATATGTTCCCCCGAGCACCGCCAGGAGTAATTCCTGAGTGCATGAGCCAGGAGTAACCCCTGTGCATCTCCAGGTGTGACCCAAAAACCAAAAAAAAAAAAAAAAAAAGAGAATGTATCAATTAAAGAGTTTCTGCATAACAAAAGAAACATGGGCTAAAACTAAGGTAGCTAACTGAATGGGGAAAAAAAAATATTCACATTTGACACAACAAAGGTTTGATATCCAAGGTATATGAAGTATCTTGGGTATATCCAAAACATACAAAATATCAACAAAAAAAATCTGAAAATCTGAAAACCCTATCAAAAAATGGGAAAAGGAAATGAACAAACACTTTTTTTTTTTTTTTGCTTTTTGGGTCACACCCGGCGATGCACAGGTGTCAGTCCTGGCTCTGCACTCAGGAATTACCCCTGTCGGTGCTCAGGGGACCATATGGGATGCTGGGAATCGAACCTGGGTCAGCCGCATGCAAGGCAAACACCCTACCCACTGTGCTATCACTCTAGCCCCTAACAGACACTTTTTAGAGGAAGGTAGCCAGATGGCCAGAAGGCACATAAAAAAAGTGCTCAGCATCACATATCATCAGGGAAATCCAAACAAAGATGACAGTGAAAGATCATCTCATACCAATGAGAATGGCACAAAATAGTGGGGAAAACGTGTTGGCAAGGATGATGAAAAAGGAACTCTCATCCCATGCTGGTGGAAATGTTGTCTGGTTCAATTCCTGTGGAAAACAGCATGGAGGTTTCTCAGTAAACAGGATTGAGCTGCCATATGATCCAGCAACTCCACTTTGGGGCATGAAAAAAAAATCATTTCAAAAGGACATTTGCACACCAGTATTCATTGCAGAACTTTAGTACAATAGCTAAGATATGAAAACAATCTGCACTGTCTGTAGCACTGTCATCCCGTTGTTCATCAATCTGCTCGAGCAAGCACCAGTAATGTCTCCATTGTGAGACTTGTTGTTACTGTTTTTGGCATATCAAATACTCCATGGGTAGTTTGCCAGACTCTGCCATGCGGGCGGGATACTCTCAGTAGCTTGCCAAGCTCTCCGAGAGGGATGGAGGAATGGAACCCAGTTCGGCCTCGTGCAAGACAAACGCACTACCTGCTGTGCTATTGCTCCAGTCCGAAATCAATCTAGGTATCCAAATTGACAGATGGATAGACTGTCAATTTGGATACCTAGATGAATATGTGGTATATACACAAAATGAAATACTACGCCGTTGCACGGAATGATGAAACCGTGCAATTTGCTGCCAGCTGGTTGGAATTGGAAGGTAACATGTTGAGTGAAGTAAGCCTGAAGGACAAACACAGGATGATCTCACTTATCTGTGGTATATAGAATGACTGGAAGAGGAAATGTGATGTAGTAAAGGAGGTACTTGATCACCGTTGATCTCAGAGTATAACAAAGGGAAGGATAAAGAAGGAAAGAAACTGAGGCGGGGAGCAAAAAGATGGAAAAGGAAAGTAATGGAAGAACAAGGTCAGAAGCCTTGGGTATACCAGTGATGTGGGAGAGTGGTATAGTTATATACCCAAAGCACAGACTCAGAAACACTGAAAACATGAGATCTAAATTATAGCCACCAAGCTTTGAAATGTACCTGCCAAAACAGCAAGTGGAGGGAACAGAGGGAGTATGGGAACTCTGGTAGAGGAAAGTTGATACTGGTTGTGGGATTAGCGTGGAAATATCACATAACATTGTAAATCATGGTTCTTAAATTAAATTTTGAATTTTTTAAAGAAAGAGATGAGCCTTTGGTCTTCAGACCGCTGGAAAACACAAGCGCAAGGAAAATTACGCTTCCTCCTCTCCTTGACCTCTCCTGAACACAGAGACCAGAAATCAAAGAGATCAAGAGGTGAGCAGAGAGATGATGAGTGGGTGCCCAGGCTTCTTGTCCAGAACAGGCGTAATGTAGTGCCCGAGCTAATGGGTGCCACCATGTCATTCCCTGACCTGGGTCCGGGACAGACCTGTATTAACAGGGTCCTCTCCCACTCTGGGCAGAAGAATCTGCACAGCTCCCACATTGCAGGGGGCGCATCCCAAGGTGTTCAAGCCGGTTTCCTGGGAGACATACCGAGGAGCCAAATTCTTTATTACTTTCTGGAAGTCATGCTGGAAGGTGAGGGCCTCCACTTTCCGCAGGTCAGAGGGACAGTGGGGCTGGATCAGGAGCAGGCAGGCGTTCTCGCTGAGAGGCACAAGCGTCATGGACAGGTTGTTCTGAGCATCATCCAAGTGCTGAAAGGTACCAGTGCCCGAGAGCATGGGGACTGACACTGAGGTAGTATTGTCTACCCAGAAATCCTGGAGCCCGTCCAACAAGGAGAACCCCTTCATCTTTCCTGGGGGAGAAAGGGAGATGAGGAGAGAAGAGTCAGCAGAGGACTTTGGGCATGTTTGGGCTCAGGACAGGGAGACTGCGGAGCAGAGGGCAAAAACTGGGTTGAGAGTGACAGCATAGACCAGTATACACCTCCCCTAGCCCCAAAGAACTGGTCCCTTCCCACCACTTCTCTTCCCAGAACACTATCCAACTTCCAGGTCCCAATACTTTACCATTTCCAGAACCCTGAGTCCCTCTTAAGTCTCCTCCTGCACCGTTCAACCATTTTAACTTGTCAAGTAATTGTCCTTAAGCCAGAACGCTTAAGGAACCCACTGCACTAGTAACTGACCTGTCACTCAAACATGATCTGCCCTAGTGGGAAGCCTGCAACCATCCAGGGATTACATGTGTTATATATTTTGTTTCCGTACCACGTTTAAATAAAATTAAGAGGAAGGTACAGGTATGTCCCACGTATGTTCTACTCCCTCCCATGCACCACATCCACACTGTGCCACCATCAGCAGCCCCTACCAGAGTGGTGCACCTGTGACAATCAAGGTGATGATCAAGAGTCACCACCTCATCACGAATAGTTCACAATCCATAGTCGGTTTCACTCTTGCCACTGCACCATCTGTGTTGGACACAAATCCACCATGCTAACAGCATGCAGAGCTTCTTCACTGCCCTAAGTTTTCTGGTGTACCCTCACTTTTAATCTGCACACCGTGCAACTGCAAGAGATAACCGACTTATCCTGCTACGATTCTACCTCTCTTGTGCCTGGAGAAAACATAATGTGGGGTACACACCTTTGGAATGACTATATTCTCATTTGTCCTGCTCCTCTTGCTACTAGGGATAGACACATGACCTAGGTGTGACTGATGCATTTGAGAAAAAAATGAAACGAACCTTTGGCCTGGCCTGGGGGACAAGTAAAGCCTGTTTCTCCTCCTACCTGTAGGGAGGGCAACAGTGGCATCCTGAGAAATTCGAGCAAACTTGGGGTATCTCTTGGTAACTGTCCCCTCAGAACATTCCCCTCCCTCTTTATACCTCTCATCTTCAAAGGCCCTTTTGGTGACTATACTGGGAGAGTAAGATGAATAATGACATGTCATTCATTAGGGAGGGGTGAGTGATGACATGTCATTCATTAGGGATGAAATTGGGCTAGAAAGAGTCAGAATACGGGGACTGAACAGAACAGGGATTAGAGCGTTTGCCGTGTATGTGTCTGTACCCGGTTCTATCACCGCCGCCTCCAAGAAACACTGACTGTGGCCTACCCCTCCCACTAAAGAAGAATCAGTGTCCCTGTTTGACTGATCCAGAAGCCTCCAAAGTGTAGGGAGCACAGGACCCCTGGTGGGGGTGAGCTGAAATGGATGTGCTCTCTCAGTTCCCTGTGGGAAGTGGCACATGGTATGCAAATGGCTTCTTTGTCGTTGTAGCTACATGGTTAGTGGTAGACAACCATGCTTCCCAGAGGGTGCCTGAGGAAAAAGCTTCAAACATCTGCATAAGGACTTTCAGGCAGGCCCATGGGCCTGGCAGGAGGCTATTAAGATTGTGCACTTGGGCACTCAAAGGCAGGGAAACCTTTCTACTCACCAACAAATAAAATGGGATGCTGCCTCCAGAACGACACTGGGATCTGAACAGAGGTAGCTGTTCTCCCCTCTCTCCCCCTTTGCTTACATGTCTTGTCCTCACCCAGAGGTTAGGTAAACCATCAGGGTAAAGTCAACTCGTGTCCCGGAAATTGCCAGAGCCAATGCTTGATTCAGGTGACAGTAATTGCAGTAAAGGTAACCTAAAGATCATTGGCTTCTCAGGGCTGGAATGATAGCACAATGGGTAGGGCATTTGCCTTGCACGCAGCCAACCCAGGTTCGATTCCCAGCATCCCATATGGTCCCCTGAGCACTGCTGGGAATAACCCAAGTGCATTGCCAGGTGTGATCCAAAAAGAAAAAAAAATTGGCTCCTCAATACCCATCTTTTCTACATAGAAACACTCACCTTTGCTCAGGGGTCACAATTGCTAATTAGAGAGATTGCTAATCTCAAATACTGACACATTGAGGCGGGCATGTAGCTGGTACGCATCTCTGACAGAAACTGAGGTTAGAAAGCCAGATAAGTGGGCTAACGGTGGCTTATTTATTCTTAGTGTGGTTTGTTTTCCCACGTCTCTTTCCTCCTTCTTGTTTAGCTTTAACAAATGAATCACGTGGGCTGGCACCATCTCTGAAATGAGTCCTGATTTCTTACACCTGTGACTCTCTCCCTTTGTGTTTTGGGAGCCACAATTTTTTCAGTGAGCTCCACTGGGAACCCAAAGATCCCCTCTGTATAGACTCTTTGTCAAATAGATCTGATCCTGCTATTTGAGTAGCCTATGCATTGGTCTCCACTTGTGTACACCATCCATCTGGGGACCTGATAAATCACAGTTTCATCATCTTCTCTTGAACCCCAAGAGTATGATCATAGAATCAGACACCTGTATCCTGTCTCTCCAGCTCTTTGTGACTGCTTGCTTGTTCGTCTCTGTCCCACACAGCTTGCACATTGGATCTCAGCTATGCCCCTCACATGCTCTCCTTCTCAGTCCATAGCCAATTTCAGAGCCAGTACTTTAGCCTTTGTTTCCGTTTGCTTATCCAGTTGCATAATCTTCTGATGATCTTCCCTGCCTCCAATCCATACAGAGAAGTCTTCTTTTGAATGACCTCTGGGCAGAAGGCTTGTCTACTCAAACATCTACCCACCAATGAACACCCACCTTCCCAGTATCACATTCTGTCTTCAAATCAGGTCCTGCCATATCTTCCTATCTCTTCCTGCTTTGGTCTTATTCTCTCATTCTAAGCTCTGGTTAAACTGTTTTTGCTCCTCACCTTGAGTGTGGCAATCTTTGCTTATACCTTTGCTCTTCCTTTTCACCACAGCCCTGCTCTCCTAGCTGACCTTAGTCCTTTTATCTGCCTTTCAATTTCCCTCCCTTATCTGAGGGCTGAGTCCCAGAGCACCTTCTGAGAACTGTATCTGTAGCTTTGTGGCCAGGGCTGCTCACAGGTTCTATTTCTGCCATTGAACAAGTAAGCTGGAGTATAGGGGCATATTCATCTTCCTATTCAGACCTTCTGAGACATTCAACTCAAAATCTTACAAGCAATAAATCCTCAATGACTATTAAAAAGAAATCTGTATAGTAGGGATTTGAAGGATAATTACCTCTCCTAATATGAAAGTAATTTAGGCAAACAAATTCAATATCTTGCAAAGTACGGTGATCTTATAAGAGACAGGAAACTAGAAACTTGTCACTGTTGAACATAGTCTCAAGACAGGAAGTATGAACTCAATCCCTGGATTCTGGAACACTTTCCTCAAAATATCCTCTGTACCATTCTTGGATAAGTGGGTTTTATTTTTTATTTTTCTGAGTCTTTATTTTCTTCACCAGAAAAAACTCTTTTTTTTTCCTTTTGGGTCATACCCAGCGATGCACAGGGGTCACTCCTGGCTGTACACTCAAAAATCACTCCCAGTGGTGCTCGGGGTACCATATGGGATGCTGGGAATCAAACCCGGGTCGGCCACATGCAAGGCAGACGCCCTACCTGCTGTGCTATCGCTCCAGCCTGGAAAAACCTCTTCTTTCATTTAATCTCATGAAGATACTAAATGAAGAAAGTAAAAGGAAGCATATAGCTGGCACACAGTAAGACAGCAGGTGTATAAGTAGATGCTCAAGCAACGCTGATACAAAGAGCCCCACAGGAAAGTCATTTTCATCCTTTGGAAGGGGGTTCCTGGGAAATTCCACACCACCTATCTCATAGACCTCTTCCCGTTTAACTCACCTAAACATTGGCCACGGAGACCATAAAGACAAAGAACTTTCACTCTCTGGCACAGTCTAGGAAATAGAGCTTGCTTTCTGGTTTGCCTTACCTTGAAAGTGGACATAGGTGTTGAAAATCAGGTTGCTGTCTGGGCCAATTCCTGTCAGGGTGTTCATTTTCCATCCCGTCACAGCCTGTATGAACCTGTTGATCTTCTCAGCAGCGAGATCTGGGTCTGTGGACAGGTCTAGAGAGCGTGGGAGAGTGACTGGGGCAAAGAGAGCCAAGCCCTGCATAAATGGCTGCTTCAGGTGCAGGCCAGGGGCTACAAACAGACCCACCACTGTGGATAGGAGCAGCTTGTTCCGGCTGCTACTGTCACCCTGGGCAACCAGAAGGCCTTGGATGGTCTGCAGAGCAGAGAGGACCTTATGACCATCTAGCCGAGACATGCAGTCCTGACCCTCCCCGGGGACACCCAGAAATGCCTGAAGTCTGTTGGCTGTCGGGTCCAAAGCTCCCAGGTAGAAAGATGCCAGTGTGCCAAAGACTGTCACAGGGGAAAGGATGGCCCCATTGCCAGAGCTCCATTTCTCACTCAACATTCTATACATGCGGAAGCCCATGAAGTTAAGCAGCATGCCCACTTTGGCAGCTCTCATTTTGTCTTCTGCCTCTAGTTCCTTAGTGGCCAACACCAGCTGTTCTCGAAGGGCCTCCTCATCCACAGGGGATGTCTTGGCCTGAATTGGGGCAGGTGTGAAGGTCGGTTCTTTGGGCGTGTCTGCATTGGACTTCTCCAGCTGATCACAGCTGCTCTTGCTGTAGACGAGGAGTTGGAAGGGGTGTATGTACACCCGATCACCAGCGGCAAGGCCAATCAAGGCCAAGAGGCAAAGCACAGTGGCCCTTAGACTCATGTCAGCAGAAGTCATTCTAAAGAGAGCACTGGATTCTGTGTAACCTGAAATACCATTTGGTAAAAGGTAAAAACATTATTATTAAGGCTCCTACAGCCAAACTTTTAGTTAATCCAATATTTTCTGTGATCATGTTTTTTTTGCTTTTGGGGTCTCACCCACCGATGTTCAGGGGTTACTTCTGGCTTTGCACTCAGGAATTACTCCTGGAGGTGCTGGGGGGACCATATGGATGCCAGGGATCAAACCCGGGTCTGCTGTGTGCAAAGCAAATGCCCTACCTGCTGTACTATTTCTCCACCCCTTGTGATCATTTAACCCAGGACAAATCCATCAAGTGCAAAACTTACAATCCAGATGCAAAACTTACTGTTTATACTTCTGTAGGGTTCAGTTTGTGGGATCAGTTTTGATTTCCCTCCTTTTTTTCTTTGTCATCCTTTCATGGGGGCCATGCTAATCTCCTCTGTATTGTTCCAATTTTAGTATATGTGCTGCTGAAGTGAGCATGTATTTTCTCTTTTAATGAGATTTTGAATTATGAAAATGTCTTACTGTTAAGACAATTGCATATTTAAAAATACATAAGTGCTCATTAAATCAAGTAAAACTATAAGCAAATCTTTTCACAAAATATTTTCAACACATTTCTTCAAGAATACAGGTAACTAATGATATTATCTACGCTAATCACTGACAGGATTCATTCAACAATTACATGTTTAATAGAGACTAATATAAAACACACTTTGACTTATTTCAGGCAAAATAGTTTTATTTATAAAATATGAGGAAAAAAGGAGAGAAAAATTACACACCCTGAGCTGGGATACAGGCAATTCCGAAATGCAGTGTGCCTTGACTTATGTTAAAAAATATGGAGCAATGATATTGGTATTTATGAAAAAGTGCCTATGTTGGAGTTCTAACTCCCAGGAATCTTAAAATGTGGTTGTATTTAGAGATAGTCCATTTTTGTGGGACAGGGTGCTGCTCCCCCACCCTAAAAGGTTTCTTCCAATGTTCAGAAGACATAGGGATATTTTGTCAACTGGGCTGGTGATTTTGAACTTAGCCATATGCATGCTATATGCCTCTACCCCTGTATTATTTGTTTGGACCTTGAAATATTATTATCATCAACATTTTGGCTTTGGGCCACAGCTGGCTATACTCAGGAATCTCTCCTGATAGTTCTTAGGGGACCACATATGGTGCCAGGGATCAAACTGGTGTTGACTACAATCAAGACAAGCACCTTAGGGGCTGGAGCGATAGCACAATGGGTAGGGCGTTTGCCTTGCACGCGGCTGACCCGGGTTCTATTCCCAGCATCCCATAGGATCCCCCGAGCACCACCACGGATGATTCCTGAGTACAAAGCCAGGAGTAACCCCTGTGCACCTGGAGATGTGTGATCCAAAAAAAAAAAAAAACATAAAAAACAAACGAGAGAGAGAGAGAGAGAGAGAGAGAGAGAGAGAGAGAGAGAGAGAGAGAGAGAACATGGCTTCACCAAAGGTGGAGAGAGCCCCTACACACATCTCAGCATTAGACACGAGAGCATGAAAGTACACATCTCAAGAGGGGAGATGCGGGAGACACATGTGCTCAGCCATGTGGGTGCGAGAAGCACATGGGCTCAGGCAGCATATGAGCGCCCTTATCATTGTTTAATACTTTAATACTTTGTTTGCACTCTTTAATCCTTTCTATGTATTATCTCATCTAGTCCTCACAATCTCGTCTAATCCCTCTCCCTTCCTGCTAGGCTCAGTAACACTATATTTCTCCATCTAATTATCCCTGCCACACTTGACATGATAAGACACTTATCCTGCTCTATTTTGCTTTTACCACTCACTTATGGTCTTGTAATGCTGTACCTAGTATCTCTACCTACTCATTTCTCTCGTATTGATTTCTTCTCACTTTCATGTGAATGCAATGCCATGAGAACAGGATTCTGGGTCTGTTTTATTAACTCGTTTGTACTACATACCCCCAAATGGACCTTGAACATAGTAGGGTCACGATTAAGTAACTACTTTTAAGCAGTAGAAACTAGTTGTTAAAGGACCAGAGCAATTATACAGCAGATAGGACACTTACCTTGCACGTGACTGACCCAGATTTGATTCCCAGCATCCCATATGGTCCCCTGAGTTTGTCAGGAATAATCCCTGAGCTCAGAGTCAGGAACAAGCCCTTTGCACTGCTGGGTGTGCCCTGCCCTCTCCCACCCCATGCCCTTGCCAAGAAAAAAACCTAGTGTTGGGGTTGAAGCAATAGTACAGAGGGTAGGGCATTTGCCTTGCAAGAAGCTGACCCGGGTTCGATTCCCAGCATCCCATATGGTCCTCTGAGCACCGCCAGGGGTAATTACTGAGTGCAGAGCCAGGAGTAACCCCTCTGCATTGCCAGGTGTGACCCATAAAGCAAAAAAATAAAATTAAAAATTAAAATTAAAAAATAAATCTAGTGTTAAAATGAATTGATCAACATTGTTTTGCATAATTAGGGAGCTCAGAGATTCTTCTAAAGTCTTACAGTTAGAAACAAAACTAGAAATGAAGCAGGAAACCTGATTACAATGTCCACATATTTAAGCACCAATTTATAGTGCCTCTTAAAATAGCAAATAATAAGAACTTGACCATGTGGTTTATTTTGAAGTTCAGAGAAAACTTTGATGCTATATTAGATTTTTTAATTTTATACTGTAGTCTCTGGACATGGGCTGGAGCAATAGCACAGCGGCAGGGCGTTTGCCTTGCACGCGGCCGCCCCTCTCGGAGAGCCTGGCAAGCTACCGAGAGTATCTCGCCCACACGGCAGAGCCTGGCAAGCTACCCGTGGTGTATTTGATATGCCAAAAACAGTAACCACAAGTCTCAAAATGGAGACATTACTGGTGCCCGCTCGAGTAAATCAATGAGCAACAGGATGACAGTGACAGTGACATCTCTGGCCATGAGAAGCCAAAGATTGTTATTAATCCCTCTTTATAGGTTAGCAACTGAAGCTGAAAGTGACTAGCTGATGAGCTTGACTGCTGCACAGATACATATCTTGTGATCAAAACAGAGACAGAGACATGGTTCCCAGGAGAGAAGGAGGAAAACTTAGATCACTTCTCTGAGCCTTTAGGGAATCCAAAGCTGGAGTGGCTGAGTCTTCCAACTACCCCACCTCCACCCACCCTTTCTCTGTTCTCTGCAAAACAAGGTGAGCTTCCTTCCCTGGCCAGGAAAAATATCGTTGGACTTTTGGTCACCCAGACTCTACCATTAAACCATTCTCCAAGGGACCCAACCTTAGTGAGGGGAGCAGGAGAATCTGACTTCCCTGCCCCCAACCTCCTTGGCGCTATCCACAGTGTGGCTGAAGGGAAGGATAGCCCCCTTTTTGGCATCACCGGAGGGATGATCTGAGTTTTCAATATTTATGTCACCCGTGACCTTTGGCTACCGACTGCCGGTGCCATTTAGCCCTCCTCTTGCAATGAGTGTCTTACCTCCCAGAGAACCCTCCCAGCCTTCTAAGAAAGAGATGAGGAAGAACTTAGGGAGCATGGGATGCAGAGAGGGGTTCTGCTTCACTTACCTTCTCCTTTAGTTTCTAGGGCTAGAATGGCTTCTCTTGGCCTCCTCCGAGGCCCTATTTATGCCTGAGGGGTGGGGATGGACCGGTTCCCAGGGCATTCTGTGACCGAGGGGGGGGTGGAGATTTGCATCATTTGACCTGGCTGCGGAGAGTGGGCCAGCAGGCAGTGCTGGCCTCCAGTTACTCTCAGGCTGGGACCTCTTCCAGGAAGTGAAGATAATCAATGCTCCTTTCCCCGCTAAACAAAACGAGCTGATACACAGACCAGTTACACATTTACTGAAATCTACCAGAGTTGGGGGTCCTGGTTACTGTATAACTTGTCCCACTCCGTTGTGTGATCTGTCTGTGTCCCGAGTGTAGTGGAAGCCCCGAGCCGGATTCCCAAAGCTTCTTTCTCACACCCCCTGGAGTGTGCTTAGTTTTGTGGGCTCAGCATGCAGCGGGAATAGCAATGTTCAGACAGCCCGGGGTTGAGCTATGACCCTGTGGCCTTGAGGGGTTGTTGTCCAAACAGCCATTAGGCACTTCCTCCCTGCAAGGTCCCCTGACAGGCACTGGGAGAAACACACAATAGAACACAAGTGCCTCCTCAAACATTTGGGATGGAGCTGGGGCGACCATTAGCAACAGCAGTACAGCCAGATGGAAAGGCACCAAGCAAATGCTTTCAGAGCGTGGGAAGGAACAATCTGTGACAGCTGGGGAAGGTTTCAGGAAGAAGTATCATTTGAATCAAAGCTGAATAATTAAACCGTTGGACTTAGAAGATGCAAGAAAACTTTTTTTTAAGTACAGGCATATACAATGATAGCACAGAGAGCAGTAAGTGTGGCACTTATTTGGAACACACTAGCCAATCAAATGCTAACCTATAAAGCAATAAAAGCACCACATTGTGGCTACTCCCTTTGACTCTGCCCTGGGCAGTAAGAGGGCTCAATCTTTCCTATGAGGCCAACTGGGTAAAGAACTCTTCAGAAAACTAGAGTTAGGAAAGATTCGGAAACTCCATATTCTAAATCAGATGTTCCAGACTTATTTGACTTACTATCCACTTTTCAAAAGAAAGTTGGTTGAAAAACAAAAATTATTCAGCACCTCACTGGAAAAGGGTCTTAAGTTAGCAAAGAGAAAGTGCCTCCCAGCTGTACCCTGGACACTACCCTGATTGTTCAACAACTCCTTTCAGAGGGGGTTGTTCAACCCATCCCTGATTGTTCAACAACTCCTTTCAGAGGGGGTGAAAGACTATCACCCACTCTGGGAAAGACTTCTCCCAGTGAAACTGCCCAGCATTCACTTTGCATTAAAGATGAATGTTGCTGTGTTCTTGAAGTTTTTTCACAGGATATTCAATTGTAGATTTCTACCAAGCCAGATCTTTCCCAGAGAAAGATTTTTCTTATTCAAAGAAAGATTTTTCCTTACTCTTGTTTTCATTAAGCTCTTTTTTTTTTTGGCAGAGCTAACTTGTCACAGCAATAAAAGATAACAAGTAAAACCTTTTTTGCTGTATGTTGTTTGATTCTGAATTCTCAAAATTGTCCAGTAAGGGGACATAGGTGAGCCCACCACCCACCCAAACAGAGCCCTGCCTGTCGAAAACTTTCACAATCCAATTGTCACCATGCTTACAGCCGGAATCCACAGGTTCAGTGCAAGTCTCATCCAGATCTGTTGAAAAACATAGGTATGCAGGTTTTGTGACCAAAATCTCCAGGCTCTCATGGAGTTGGAGATGGGTGACCTTCCCCCATCCCCTGTTCTTCTGGGAGTTCCTGGCAGTCATACCAACGAATTGCCTCTGGCACCATATAAACTCATTAACTGGCCATGATCCAGAGACTCATAAATAAACCTTGAAAGAGACCAAGAAGCTGCAGAGATGCTTCTGGACCCCAAAGTCACCATCCAGTTAAAAATTAACTTCAATTGTATAACCCCATTCAGAATTTTAGAATTCCTGGAGCACGTGACTGCATTTGTGGTCTCACAACATCTCATATTCTGCACCATTGATATACCAGGAGTAGCAAACCACATTGGATGGGATTTAAAGTAGAAGGCAGCCAATCTCAATTAACAAAATATTAGTACAGAAGGCTCAACCTGTAACAAGATGGTATAATCATCTCTTATACAAGGGCTTAATGGTTTCAGGGTGAGCTACAAAAATCTTCACACACTTTTTTTAAGGAAATTTTAAAATTATTTTTAGTGAATGATTCATAACAAGCAATACAAAATAAATGACTTAGTGCTAGCTATTGGGGCAGGCTTGGGTAGTGGCTGGGAAAATTGGAAATAATGATGGTGGGAAGATATAATGGTGGTGGGATTGATGTTGGAATATTGAATGTAATATATCATTGTGAACTTTAGAAAAATAAAATTAAATTAAAAAATAAACAAAATTGTCTAGTAAAAACTAAAAGTATTTACGTTATGAGTAATGTTTCAGAAACAGATAAGTGGAAAAACGTCATCACCAGATTGTCAGAAAATCCTTATTCTATTTATTCAGGGACCCTCATACTGTGTGTGGAAATATTATCATACAGATGTAGAGATGAAAGTGACTTCTAGGTCCCTCTTCTTGTCATGACTGGACAAAATAATCAAATTCCACGAAGCAGAAGACTCCCCACAATATCCCTAACCTTCATTTCTCTTCCTAATACAAAGGACACCAAGACAGGAGGATACAGGTAGATTATCTGAGGTCTGACAAAATTTTTTGTGGCAGTGGGGGTCCACCTGGCTGTGTTCAGTTTACTCCTGGAGGGTTCAGGGGATCAAATAGAGTGCCAGGGATTGAACTGGGGCCAGAAAATGTCTACTGCTATACTATTTCTCCAACCCTAATCTAAGGAAATTATTTCTGTCCCCAGCCTCACCTGTCTCACAATAAACTAAGATTTCTTTATTCATATGCCTATCCTGTAGTTTATACCAACCCTTATTAAAGTAACAAAATGTCAAAGTTGATGCCAAAGAAGGGAGAGGATGGAGGTGTCTGAACAGGGGAGTGACTTGGTGCTTCACTTGTGACTTCTAAACTTACTTTAATCGACTGTTAGATGGGCTGGAGTGATAGTGCAGCGGGTAGGGCGGTTTTCCTTGCACTCGGCGGACGCGGATTCGATTCCTCTGTCTCTCTCAGAGAACCTGGCAAGCTACCGAGAGTATCCTGCCCACACAGCACAGCCTAGCAAGCTACACGTGGCATATTCCATATGCCAAAAACAGTAACAAGTTTCACAATGGAGATATTACTCTCCCACTGTCTTCTGTGGCAGGAATTGAGAGGGAGCAGGGATTCAAGAAGTTCTTTTTGATTCAAGGAGGTATTTATTCTTGCCAAGAAAATAATTTCCTGACTTCTCTTTTGTTGTTTTGTTTCTGAATAAACTCTAATTCATGTCAAAATGATAAATGACTTGTTTGAGATTGACAAAGAGAAGAGAGAATCGATATATAGAGAAATCCGTTTCTACATGCCAGTGTAATTTTTAACATGTCTCCAATACTATATTTTACCATATCCACCAACTAAGGATAGAAAAATGAGACCCAAAGAGGTTCAGCTCATGTCATCTATTAAAATAGTGGTGATTCCACATCTGTTTGACTCTAAGAGCCATACTCTTTCTACTACACTCGCCCATTTGTTCAACTAGTATTTGTTGAAAGCCTACTACATGCCAAAAAGAAAATTAGTCCCTTCTTACCAAAGGGAAAAAGTGAATCACTTTACATTCAAGTGGCTAGGAACAGCCCCTTTTGTTTTAATGGCTTCAAAATATGGGTAACTGGATGAAAAATGTGGGAAATAACAGCAACCATTTTTTTCAGATTATGTTGATAACCTGCCCAGTACATGAAAATGCATACTATTATTAAAACTTTGTTTCATGTAAGCTTTGTCACCAAGTCTTGATATTAAGAGAACTTTAGCCACAAGTGAAATCCTTACTGTTTCATGGTAATCTCTATGAGTGTTTTAACCTTTTATATCTGTTTTCCTAGAAATCAAAATTCTAAAGATAAAAACTTTCAGTATGTTTTCTGATTAATTCCTAATCAGAATGTGAAGTGAACTAATATGAAGTGAACTCTTGCCAAGAGAAATATGTTATAAGATCTTTAATTGTTGGGAGCTGGAGTGCTAGCACAGCGGGTAGGGCCTTTGCCTTGCACGCAGCCAACCCGGGTTCAATTCCCAGATCCCATATGGTCCCCTGAGCACCGCCAGGGGTAATTCCTGAGTGCAGAGCCAGGAGTAACCCCTGTGCATCGCTGGGTGTGACCCAAAAAGAAAAAAAAATGTTTAATTGTGAACATCTTAAAGCCTTTTGAATATCTATAGAACTGATTTAATGCTTTTGAAAGAGTACTATAAGAGTACAGTTTTGTTATGCTAATGAGATAATGATTAGTAACTTGTGTCCAAAGCTCTTGGGAGATCAAGCTGTATTAAGTTCTGTAAAATAAGGAAGTTTAGGGGCTGGAGCAATAGCACAATGGGTAGGGCGTTTGCTTACCCGGGTTCGATTCCCAGTATCCCATATAGTCCCCTGAGCAGAAAATAAATTGTCTAGAATCTGCCTGTGACAGGCAGGCTTGAATGGTGATGGGAAAAATTGAATTAATGGTGGTGGGAAGGTGTAATGGTAGTGGAAAGGTGTAATGATGGTGTGACTGGTGTTGATACATTGAATGTAATCAATCAATGTGAACAACCCTATGAAAATAAAATTTAAAAATTTTCTAAATAAAATTTCAAAAAGGGCTGAATACTCTCAAACACTAGGTATGAACTCACAAATCAGGGGATCGAATGAAGAACTATTTCAAGGATGGGGGATTGCTAACATATGACATTTTGGGCTTTTTGTTTATTATCCATGCTGAAATATGTGGCCCATAAATAATTCAAAACCTATTTCTGTTCAAAAATCTGTAAAGTTGGGACTGGAGCAATAACACAGCAGGTAGGGCACTTGCCTTGCACACGGCCGACCCGGGTTGGATTCCCAGCATCCCATAAGGTCCCCTGAGCACCACCAGGGGTAATTCCTGAGTGCAGAGCCAGGAGTAACTCCTGTACAGTGCCGGTGCGACCCAAAAAGCAAAAAAATAAAAAAAAAATCTGTAAAGTTATAGGTGCTAATGGATCCTGAATTGAAAATCACATCTAACTTCAGTAGAGGGCCCATGGACAAACCCTTCTTTGTTAGGGGCTCCATCTGTAGCCTGAAACTTCAACCACTTTTATCAGGAATCAACCAGATTACTTCTTCACCCCTACTCCCCTGCCCCAGTTGGAGCCTCCTGATGGAGTGGAATTAGCACTATAGCTCTGTCTCCCTGTTATTCATCAATTTGTTCGAGCAGGCACCAGTAACATCTCCATTATGAAACTTGTTATTACTGTTTTTGGCATATCGAATGCGCCATGGATTACTTGCCAGGCTCACCCACCAGTAGCTTGCCGGGCTCTCTGAGAGGGACAGAGGAATCGAACTCAGGTCGGCCTCGTGCAAGGCAAACTCCCTACCCACTGTGCTATCATCGCTCCAGTCCGGAGTGGGATTATTAGAGACAAAAGGGAACAGGCAGGGATAGATGAGGGGTATCATATCGCACAGAGAGAAAGAATTACCAGCAGGAAAGCAAGAATACAAGAGAATGGGAGGATGCACCTGAGTGGTGCCTGATAATCTAGACCCTGCCAGATCCCTACACTTGAAACTAATCGTCTCAGTAACGTTCCCATGGACTGGAGCGATAGCACAGTGGTTGGGCATTCGCCTTTCACACGGCCGACCCGAGTTCGATTCCTCCTCCCCTCTTGGAGAGCCTAGCAAACTACTGAGAGCCCGAGCAGCAGAGCCTGGCAAGCTATCTGTGGATATTGGATATGCCAAAAAACAGTAACAATAAGTCTATCAATGAGAGACGTTACTGATGCCCGCTCAAACAAATCGATGAGCCACGGGTAACAGTGAGCAGTGAGTGAACATTCCCATATTCAATAGTCCACAATCTTAGAGCATAATAATAAAGAAATGCTCACCCACCAATCTTTGTTATAAGGTATAAAAGGGAAAGGGATTCTTTCTTTGGAATCATGCTTTAGGAAACCCTCCCACAACCAGGGAACTTCCCTCCTTACTTTCTCGGGCTTAGCCTTTCCCTAAATAAAGTCTTTTAACTGAAGTCAACCATTTGCTCTTCACTCCCTTAGTTTCAAATTTGACTGCAAAAAGACTTGAACACTTGTGCCAACTACAACATTAGGAACAAGTGGCTATAGTTTTCAAGCAAAAGTAGGCAGAGTTGTGATGTCCCTTTGCAAGTGCAGTTCAATAAACTATGTATAATAACATGTGGTTATGCTCCAGCAAACTAGCTCAGAGAAAACTGCGAGTATAGGAAAGTGCTTTTTCCTATTGATGTCATGGGCAATTCATGGGTTTCAATTTAAGGAATCTGTCTCCATTGTGAGACTTGTTGTTACTGGTTTTGGCATATCGAATACGCCACGGGTAGCTTGCCAGGCTCTGCCATGCAGGCGAGATACTCTCAGTAGCTTGCCGGGCTCTCCGAGAGGGGAGTAAATAAATAAAAAACAAAAGAGAAAGCAGAAGGGAGTAAATTTAAAAATCAATAATAATAACGCTGACCCCAGTTTTATAGCAAAAGGTTGCAGAAGTTAGAGCCTCTTACTCAAAGTGTAGTTCATGGAAGCACATAAACACGCATTGTGTCTAAGTTCTAGTTCAGTTTCTATCAGAGAAATATGATTTTATAGAAAAGTGGGTTTTGGGGCTGGAGTGATAGCACAGCTGGTAGGGCATTTGCCTTGCACGCGGCCGACCCGGGTTCCCAGCATCCCATATGGTCTCCCAAGCACTGCCAGGAGTAATTCCTGAGTGCATGAGCCAGGAGTGACCCCTGCGAATCGCCGGGTGTGACCCAAAAAGCAAGAAAGAAAGAAAAGTGAGTTTTCCTGTTGATTTCAATGAGAGTTCCAAGGATTATTAATGTTAGAAATAAGTAAGTGTAGTTTTTTTTTTCTTTTTGGGTCACACCCGGCAATGCTCAGGGCTGACTCCTGGCTCTGCACTCAGGAATCATTCCTGGTGGTGCTCGGGGGACCATATGGGGTGCTGGGAACCGAACTCGGGTCAGCTGCGTGCAAGGCAAACGCCCTACCCGCTGTGCTATCACTCCAGCCCCAGTAAGTGTAGTTTTTGAACAAAAGTAGGCAGAAGTAAATAAAGTTGATTTACAAGTGCAGTTCAATCAACTGTATATAATAGCAGTGTAGTTAAGCTCCAGGAAACTACTTTGCTCAGCTAAAACTGTTCTTTGGTAAGTGTATTTTCTTATTGGTTTCAATGGAAGATTCAATATGTTTCAGTGGTTGTGTGTGGGGGGGTGGGGGGGCTGTTTTTGTAACCACACTCAGTAGTACTCGGGGCTCACTCTTGCTCTGCATTCAGGGAACCTCCTCGTGAGCTCAGTGAACTGTGTATGTCGCCAGGGATCCAAACTGGCTCAGTTCTGTGCAAGGCAAGTACATTATCCACTGTACTGTTGCTCTGGCTTTCAGTGTATTTCAATGTGAAAAATAAGCCTCCAGAGGCTAGAGAGATAGTGCAGCAGGTATAGCAGGTATTGTACAAGGCTGACTCAGGTTCATTCTTTGGCATTTCATGTGGTCCCCCAAACACTGCCTGCAATCATTCCTGAGTGCAAAGCCAGGTGTCACCCTGAGCATTGCCTGGTGTGGCCCAAAAACCAAAAAAGGTAAACAATTTTTAAAAGAAACAAAGAAATATGTCCTTCTATTTTGTATCCAGAGAAGGTAGCCATGGGTGATTCTCACACCAAGCACTTCAAGGAACTGTACACTTATTGAATCCCACACAGAACTGTTTCCCAGCCATCTGAACAGTGCCACCCTGATGTTTAAACATCTGGGGATTCCCCGTGAGATGAGAGGGCTTAGGAGACATCACTCCAGAGATGGCAAATATCAATACCAAAAGGGGTCATCTCCCCCATAACTTGTAAATAGCTGAGGTTAATCATTGCCTCTCTATTAAGAGTTCATTTTGACTAGGTCTGTTTTCCTTCTGATGTAGGCAGGTAGATAGGGAAGGGCCCTTGGCCATGAAACTTAGTCAACAGAACTTCTGGGAGGAAAATCCTATGACTGATCCACCCTGTGGATACAGAAAACAGACCTGGTAAAACCTTCAGCAGACCCTGAGGAGGTTGGACCCCTCCCCATGAAGTTTCTCAAACCCTCAGACCTCTCCCTTAATCTGATTAAAATATGATCCAGCCCTGAGAAGGCTCCAGAAATTCTGGATCAAGACAACCCAAGAAGAACCTATAAAAGCCACCTTGAACAAAGGAAGGGCGCACATATGCTGCTCGAGCCCGTGTGCTGCTTGTGCCCACGTGGCGAGCATATGGCGCCTGAGCACATGTGTCGCCCAAAGCATGTACGTTCATGCTTTCGTGCCTAATGCTTGGATGTATGTAGGGGCTCTCTTCGCCCTTGGAGAAGCCTGTGTTCTCTCTTGAGTGCGTTACTCTCTCTCTCTCTCCCCCTCTCCCCCTCCACACCTTGAAAACCCTCCAAATAAAATCTATTTATTTCACTGCTTGTCTACTCCTGAAATTTCTTTCTGTGAGGCGAGACAAGAACCCAGTAATGCTGGGTCCCATGTGGTGAGACAAGAACCCAGTAACACTGGGTCCCATGTGGCAGAGGCAGTTGGAGAGAAAGTTACCATCTTTCCCTTCCCTGCTTCACATAAGTCACCTATGGGGCCCACCGACATCACGTCCTAGCTAGAAGATTTTGTTAATTGAGTTACCCACTGCCCTCTTGTTATACCCATTGCAGTGCTTCCATGGCACATCAGCTCCCCAGGGAATACTCGCAATTCTCCATGGTCATGTTAAACTTCTTTGTGCTACACATCCCCCCTGCATTGTTTCCCGTTCTATCTCTGCCCACCCACTCATCATCTCTGCCCTCCCACTCATCAGCGGTTCCTCTTTCCCTATATGAGCCCTGTCTAATTTTTTTTTTTGCTTTTTTTTTGGGGGGGGTCATACCTGGTGATGCACAGGGGTTACTCCTGGCTTTTTGCTCAGGAATTACTCCTGGCGGTGCTCAAGAAACCATATGGGTTGCTGGGAATCGAACCCGGGTTGATCTCGTGTGAGGCAAACGCCCTAGCCGCTGTGCTATCACTCCACCCCCCCTGTCTAATTTTCAATAAAAATTATTGTCTGGCGATCAGTCTGCAACCCATTTTATTATCCATCAGCAGGGGAATGTCTATAGGCTGTGAATGCACCAGGGAACACTGACACCATGGGTCAGTAGAAAGGTGCTCGAACAGGGACCCTGAAGGTGGAAATGATGTAGACAGGCAGATAGATAGGGAAGGCCCCACCCGACCCCCACAGCAATGACAGCAATGAAATTCCTGGGAAATAGTACTCCTGGAGGCTGAAAAGCAAAACAAAACAAAACAAAAAAACATACAAAAAACCACTTGTGGGGGCTGGAGCAATAGCACAGCGGGTAGGGCATTTGCCTTGCACGCGGCCGACCCGGGTTTGAATCCCAGCATCCCATATGGTCCCCTGAGCACTGCCAGGAGTAATTCCTGAGTGAAGAGCCAGGAGTAACCCCTGTGCATCGCCGGGTGTGACCCAAAAAGCAAAAAAAAAAAGTCACCTTCAACTAAGGAAGAGAGCACATATGCTGCCTGAGTTCATGTGCTGCTTCTGCCCACATGGCCAAGCACATGTGGCACCCAAATACATGTGTTTCCCATATCTCTTTTCTTGAGATGTGCACTGGGGCTCTCTCTATCTCTGAAGAAGCCTGTGTTTTCACTTGAACATGTTACTCACTCTCCCTTTTGCTCTCCCTCCTTCCCTTTCCTAAAAGCTTCCAAAGAAAGTGTTTCTGATATAGGCAGGTGGATTAGGGAAGCAACCCCCTCCCAATGGTGGCAGTGAAATTTCTGGGTAGTCACAAAGCCGCCAGTCCTAAGTCTGATACACCTTGTGGATACAGGAAGCAAAAAAAAATTTTTTTTTTTGCTTTTTGGGTCACACCTGGTGATGCACAGGGGTTACTCCTGACTCTGCACTCAGAAATCACCCCTGGCAGTGTTCAGGGGACCGTATGGGATGCTGGGAATCGAACCCAGGTCAGCCGCATGCAAGGCAAAAAATGCCCTACCTGCTGTGCTATCGCTCCAGCCCCCCAGGAAGCAAAATTTAATAAGACCTTCTCCAGCAGCAGACCCTGAGGAAACTGGACCCCTCCTACAGAAAGGACCTGAAGGAAATTACTCAAGAACCCTCAATTCCTTCCTTTGACCCACAGCTATCCCAAATAGGGGAAGGCTGGACCCACTCTCTGAGAGAAGATCCATCAGGAGCAAAGTGACTGTTTCTCTCCTCCTTGCCTTACATAAGCCACCCGTGGGGGCCCCACCGACATAATTTTTACTTCACTGCTTCAGTTTGAGTTTGTACCTCCCTGAGAAAAGGGATGGTGGGGATCAACTCCCATCCTGGGAAGACCAAACAGGCGTCAGATGTAGCCTGACGGCCTCCTGGTGGGACTGGCGAGGCTCTGACCCACGCTGCACAGAGCTTACTGCAGACGTTCCCAGTACTAGCTTTCCAGGTGGCAGAGGTGGAGCAGGAGAAAGTGACCATATCTCTCCTCTCCGCCTCACATAAGCCACCCATGGGGACCCACTGACTTCAGAGGGACTGTGTTTGCAAACTCAGGTATGCAAATCTCCAGGCACTCACAGAGTTGGGGATGGGCACAAACCTGGATAAAGGTATTTTATCCCCATCTCCCTGCTCTTCTGGGAGCCCGCCAATCATGCACATGAACTGCCTCTGGGACCACATAAGCTCATTCACTGGCCATGATCCAGAGACTCACAAATAAATCTCAAAAGAGATCAGTAATGTTTCTGGACCCCAAAGGAACATCCAGTTAAGATTGTAACTCCAGCTGTACCACCCTCTCAAAATTTTAGAATTCCTGGGGCGACAGCTTAAATTCTGCACTGCTGCAGGCAGACAGGTTAGGGAAGCCCCTCCCTCCCACATGGTGGCAATGAAATATCTGAAAGTAATAACGCCACCAGTCCTAAGTCTGACTCCCCTTCTGGAAACTGAAGGACACCTGATAAGACCCTCTCCTACAACAGACCCTGGGGAGATTGGACCCTTCCCTACAGAAAGAGCCTGAAGGAAATCACTGGAGAACCCTCAATTCCTTCCTTTAATCCAATTAGCCCTCAGTTAGCTCGGACCAGAGAAGGCTGGACCCACCCTCCAAGAGAAGATCCATCAGAACCAAAGGTCAAGAAAAGGAGTTTCAAAGGCCGCACCCAATTCTACCCATTTAGCAACAACCCTAGCAGTGGACTCTTATCTGGGTAGAAGCCCCACGTGGGGGCGGGTTCAAAAAACCCTATAAAGGCCAGGGGCATTGCCCCATAGCTGGAAGCCTGCTTAATGAGCTGAGGGAAGAAGGCAGATGGAATAGAGAAGGGATCATTAAGAAAATGATGGCTGGAGGAACCAGTTGGGATAGGAGACGCATGCCGAAAGTAGATAATGGACTAAACATGATGACCCCTCAGTGTCTGTGTTGCAAGCCATAATGCCCAAAAGTAGAGAGAGAGTATGGGGAATAATTTCTGTCATGGAGACAGGGGGAGAGTGGGAGAGGGGGGGGGTATACCCGGGATATTGGTGGTGGAGGGATGGGTGTTTGATCATTGTGAGATTGTAACCCAAACATGAAAGCTTGTAACTATCTCATAGTGATTCAATAAAATTAAAAAAAAAAAAAGAAGAAAAACACTATAAAAGCCACCTTGAACAAAGGGAGAGCTGTATCACCAGCTGTATCTCCTCCCCCTTCCCGGTTGTAGACGCATATGCTACCTGAGCCCATATGCTGCTTACACCCGAGCACATGTGTGGTTCGCACTTCCACTCTTGAGATATGTACTTTCATGCTTTTATATCTAATGCTGGGAAGTGTGTAGGGACTCTCTTCACCCTTGGAGAAGCCGGGTCTCTCCTGAGCACATTACTCTCCACTCTCTCCCACTTTCTCTCCCTCCTCCCCTTCAAAACCTCCAAATAAAATCTGTTTTACTTCACTGCTTCACTGTTTTACTTCACTGCTCATCTACTCCTGAAATTCTTTTCTTTGAGGTGAGACAAGAACCCAGTAACCGTAGGTCCTGCATGGCAGAGGTGAGTGGGAAGAAAGTGACTGTCTTTCTCCTCCCGGCTTCACATAAGCTACCCACGGGGCCCACCAACATCAACACCACTGATATACCAGGAGTAGCACACCACATTGGATAGGATGTGAAGTAGAAGACAAGCAGTTTCTGGTGGGAATGCCAACTAGTTCAGCCCTTTTGGAAACAATATGGACGATTCTCAAAAAACTAGAGGTTGAGTTCCCATTTGACCCAGCAATACCACTGCTGGGAATATATCCCAGAGGAGCAAAAAAGTATAGTTGAGATGACATCTGCACTTATATGTTCATTGCAGCACTGTTTACAATAGCCAGAATCTGGAAAAAACCCAAGTGCCCTAGAACAGATGACTGGTTGAAGAAACTTTGGTACATCTATACAATGGAATACTATGCAGCTGTTAGAAAAAATGAGGTCATGAAGTTTGCATATAAGTGGATCAGCATGGAAAGTATCATGCTAAGTGAAATGAGTCAGAAAGAGAAAGACAGACATAGAAAGATTGCACTCATCTGTGGAATATAGAATAATAGACTAGGAGTCTAACACCCAAGAATAGTAGAAATAAGTACTAGGAGGTTGACTCCATGGCTTGGAGGCTGGTCTCTCATTCTGGGCAACTCAGAGAAGGGAACACCAAGTAAAATGTGGCCAGAGGTCACGCAGGGGAGGGGTGACACGTGCCGAAAGTAGACTAGAGACTGAACACAATGGCCGCTCAACACCTTTATTGCAAACCACAACACCTAATCAGAGAAAGAGAACAAAAGGGAATACCCTGTCATAGTGGCAGTTTGGGATGGAGGGAGATGGGACTGGGGAGGGTGGGAGGGACTCTGGGTTTACTGGTGGTGGAGAATGGGCACTGGTGAAGGGATGGGTTCTCAAACTTTGTATGGGGGAAACATGAGCACAAAAATGTATAAATCTGTAACTGTACCCTCACGGTGATTCACTAATTAAAAATAAAATAAAATAAAATAAAATAAAATAAAATAAAACCCATATTTGGAATGACATTGTAAAAAAAAAAACATTAAGTGCCTGACATTTTCCGATGGATCAGATTAGTTTTCATTCATTAATAAAATAAAAGCATTATCTTAAAAAAAAAGAAGACAAGCAGTTTCGATCAAGGAAATATTAGCACAGAAGGCTCAACCTGTAACAAGATCATCATCATCATCATCATCATCATCATCATCATCATCATCATCATTCCATTGATCGTCGAATTTCTCGAGCGGTCTCGGTAACGCTTCCATTCGTCCTAGCCCTGATTTTAGAAGCCTCTCTTTACTTGTCCTTCCCAATGGTGCCGCATTGGAGGTTCTTTCAGGGTCAGGGGAATGAGACCCATCATTGTTACTGGTTTTGGCATATGAATACACCACAGGAAGTTTGCAAGGCTCTCCCATGTGGGCAGGAAACTCTCGGTAGCTTGCCAGTTTCTCCCAGAGGGAGAAGTAGGATATAAGATGTGTCCGTCCGGGAGCCTGGTTTTATAGGCTCTGGATGCTGACCATTGATGGGATTACACGGCCCGCCTCGATACTGGAAAATGGGAAAATCTGGGCGGAAGAGGCCCAGTCCCGATGTGAACAGGCTTGGAGCTCTCAGCCCCGAATCCCGAACACCTGGGTTCCTCTGCTGGTACCTTCATGTGTGAGGCTCATCCGAACGTGTGGAGAGGGGCTCTTGCCTGCAGAGCAGAGAGTCTCTTGCTCTCGAGCCCGGCTGTCTTCCCCTGGGCTCCTCAGAGGGGATGAGCTCCAGCTTCCCTCCCTGCCCCGAGCAGAGCTCCCGGTGGCCGAAGACCTCCAGAGCCTAACCACAGCCATGCTCAAGGCCCCTCTCCACATGTTCGGACAAGCCTCACGCGTGAAGATACCGGCAGAGGAACCCAGGTGTGTGAAACCAGGGCTGAGACCTCCTCCACACCTGCTCTGATCAGAACTGGGCCTCTTCCGCCCAGATTTCCCATTTCCCAGTAGCTAGGCGGTCACACCCAGGGACTGCCCCCAGTGCCGTGTAATCCCATCAATGGCCAACATCCAAAAGACTTAAAAGCAAGCTCCCGGAAGAGAGCAATGCAGAGAGTCTTTTGCCTGAGCGCCTGGCTTTCCCGGGGCCCCTCGGAGGGGATGGGCTCCAGCTTCCCTCCCCACCTCGAGCAGAGCTCCCAGTGGCCAAAGACCTCCGGAGCCTAGCCACAGCCATGTAATAAGATAAGTCACTTATATGTGTAAGTATGTACATATAACTCATCTTATATGTATAAGTCATCTCTTATACAAGGGCTCCGTGGCTCCAGGGTGAGCTACAACAATCTTCACACAGTTTTAAGGACATTGTTTTGATCATTTTTAGAAAACGATTGACCACAAGCAATACAAAATAAATTAGGGCATGGTATTGGGACAGGCTTGGGTGGTGGTTGGGAGAATTGGAAATAATGGTGGTGGGATTGTAATAAATCATTGTTAACAATAAAAAATTTTTTAATTAATTAAATAAAAAAGTGACTGTCATTTAAAAACTCCCATGCCAAGGAGGTCAAATGAGCAGCAGATGTAGCTTGACAGCCACCTAGTGGGGCTGGCAGGGTTTTGACCCTCTGATGGCAGAGGCTCATCTGACGACTTTATCAATTCTCACCTTCCCAGCCAGTCACAGGTGGCAGAAGTGGATGGGGGGGGGGGGGGGAGTGACCATCGTGACCATCTTTCTCCTCTCTGCCTCATTAAGCCACCTGTGAGGGCCCAACGACTCTGAGTTTTTAAAGTTTTAACTCACTCCTCAGAGAAAACTGCATTGATGGGAAAGTGCTTATTGATTTCAATAGGAATTCCCACGCATTACAATAATAAGAGGGGCTGGAGCACAGCGGGTAGGGCGTTTGCCTTGCACAGAGCCGACCCAGGTTCGATTCCCAACATTCCATATGGTCCCCCTGAGCACCGCCAGGGGTAATTCCTGAGTGCTGAGCCAAGAGTAACCCCTGTGCATCACCGGGTGTGACCCAAAGAGCAAAAAACAAAAACCAACTACAATAATAAGAAATATTGACCCTAGTTATACAGCAAAGGAAGTTAGACATTAGAGAATCTCACTTCAGATGCTGTTTTTAAATATATAGTTTATATATAAGCATATACTTATATATAGTTTCTAGAAATATACACACACACATATATATGTATGTGTGTGTATACACACACACACACATATATATATCCAGTATGATTAAGCTCTAGCTCAGTCTTTCTCAGACAAAACTGCATTTTTCTGAGAGTGCATTTTCTTCTTTACTTCAGTAGGAGTTCTGAGGTATATTAATGTTAGGAACAAGTAACTAGTTTTCAAACAAAAGTAGAAAGAAGTTGTAACATCTCTTTGCAAGTGCAGTTCAAAGAACTATATATAATAGCAGGGGTTAAACTACAGCAAACTTTTGCATGCAGAAGACCTGGCTTCGATCCTCAGCCCTACATGGCCCCAGAGCACAGAGCCAGGAGCCCCTGAGTACCTCCAGGTTTTGTAGTAAAAAAACAAAACACAAGCCTTTGGGTTTTTTCTATGTTTTTTTTTTTTTTTTTTTTTTTTTTTTTTTGCTTTTTGGATCACACCCAGCGATGCACAGGGGTTACTCCTGGCTCTGCACTCAGGAATTACTCCTGGCGGTGCTCAGGGGACCATATGGGATGCTGGGAATCGAAGCCGGGTTAGTCGCGTGCAAGGCAAATGCCCTACCCGCTGAGCTATTGCTCCAGCCCTCTTTGTTTGTTTTGGAGCCACACCTGGAAGTGCTCAGAGCTTACTCCTCGTTCTGTGCTCAGGGTCACTCCTGGTGGTGCTCAGGGATGTGGTCCCCCACATATGACAAAAGAACTAAGGACCCAACCAAGTGGCTACATGTATGCGAAGCAAGTGCCTTACATCCTGTACTCTCTCCAGCCCAAAGAACAATTTTAAGGGCAAAGGTTGTAGTTTAACATTACTTGTATCTTATCTTGATGTGTGAGACCCTGGTTTTGATCCCCAGTACCACAAACACACACACACACACACACACACAAAACTACAGCAAACTACAGCTCAGAGAAAACTATGTACTTAGGAAAGTGTGTTTTCCTATTGATTTCAATTGATTATTTAACATGTTTCAATGCATGGAATAAGGTCTTCTAGAATTTGAGCCATAATACACATAATGGTATATTCTAACACCAGTGTCTTTCAAGAAAGTGCATATACCGAGGCTGGAGCTATGATACAGAGGGGAGGGCATTTGTCTTGCATGCAGCCGACCTGGGTCATTCCCTAGCATCCTATGTGGACCCCCAACACCACCAGGAGTGATTCCTGAGTGCAGAGCCAGTAGTAATCCCTGAGTATCGCCGGGTGGGACACAAAGAGCAAAATTTTTTTAAAAAAAGTGTATGTAGGGGCTGGAGAGATAGCACAGCGGGTAGGGCGTTTGCCTTACACGCGGCCGACCCGGGTTCAAATCCCAGCATCCCATATGGTCCCCTGAGCACAGCCAGGGGTAATTCCTGAGTGCAGAGCCAGGAGTAACCCCTGTGCATCGCCGGGTGTGACCCCCCCCCCAAAAAAAAAAAGCAAAAAAAAAAAAAAGTGTATGTAGAGGGCCGGAGCGATAGCGCAATGGGTAGGGCGTTTGCCTTGCACGCGGCCGACCTGGGTTCAATCCCCGGCATCCCATATGGTCCCCCAAGCACCTCCAGGAGTAATTCTTGAGTGCAAAGCCAGGAGTAACCCCTGAGCATCGTTGGGTGTGGCCCAAAAAAAGCAAAAAAAAAAAAAGTGTATGTACATTAAGTTTGCCTGCTCTTTCCTGTGATTAAACTGCATTCTTAGAAAAGTGCATATTCTGGGGCTGGAGAGATAGCACAGCGGGTAGGGCGTTTGCTTTGCACGCAGCCGACCCGGGTTCAAATCCCAGCATCCCATATGGTCCCCTGAGCACCGCCAGGGGTAATTCCTGAGTGCAGAGCCAGGAGTAACCCCTGTGCATTGCCGGGTGTGACCCAAAAAAAAGCAAAAAAAAAAAAAAAAAAAAAAGTGCATATTCCTTTTAATCTCGATGGAGATTCAATGTAAGAAATATATCCTGTTATTTTTTTTTTGTCCTACTATTTTTATAGGCATAGCTGGCATGATTGGGAGATTCTTTTTTATTTATTTATTTATTTTATTGAATCACCAAGTGGAAAGTTACAAAGTTCTCAGGCTTATATCTCAGTTATACAATGCTCAAACACCCATTCCTTCACCAGTGCCCATATTCCACCACCAATAAAAACAAAAACAAAAAAAACAGTATACATCCCACCCCTCAACCCCCAACACCCCTCCCGTGCGTGAGTGATAATTTCACTTCCTTTTCTCTTTACCTTGATTACATTCCAGATTTCAACACACAACTCACTATTGTTGTTAGAGTTTCAAAACAGACTCACTATTTTTGTTGGAATTTATCCCCCAAGAATACAGCTCTATTAACAAGGAAATATTTGATAATAAGTTTTCCACTGATGAGAATGAAGAGATAAAATGTCATGCGGCCGCGGTAGTGGCCGCGCGGTTACACAATTTCTGTATTATAGTAATTAAGTCCGCGGAGATTTAAGTTGGAAAATGAATCATTTCCCTTCCTGGACCAGCATGTAGCAAAAGCTTAGTTCACAGTCTCCATACATGGGTGCAAGCACTTGCTGGAACCCCAAATCCTAAAGCTGTCTCTGGTTCCCGCTCGTTCCACATCCACCGGCTGTGCAGAGGCATGGGCACCCGGGCCGAAACCCGGCCAGAGCCGAGCACCGGCCCCGGCGGGGACTGCCCCGGTATCATGATTGGGAGATTCTATCCCAAGTGCAGTTCAAGGAAGTGTTTCTGAGTTCTAGTATAATTAATCAGAGAAAACTGTGTTTGTAGGAACATTTGTTTTTCTATTGATTTTGTTTGTTTTGGCTTTTTCGGTCACACCCGGCAGAGCTCAGGGATTACTCCTGGTAGTGCTTGGGGGAGCATACGGGATGCTGGCGAATAAATCAAGGTCTGCCCCATACAAGGGAAACACCCTCCCCGCTGTACTATTGCTCCAGGCCCCTTCCTTTTGATTTTAATGAGAGATTCAATAAGCAGATCCAGAGTTATGGGTCTAGCAAATAGGAGTTCTGAATTCTCATATAGTTTAAGGAAGTTCATTTACACTAAGATCGTCTAAATTCAAGTTCATTCCTTCTAGAAGAAATATGCTTTCTGGGGCTGGAGTGATAGCACAGTGGGTAGGGCGTTTGCCTTGCACGCGGCCGACCCGGGTTCGGATCCCAGCATCCCACATGGTCCCCTGAGTACCGCCAGGGGTAATTCCTGAGTGCATGAGCCAGGAGTAACCCCTGTGCATTGCCGGGTGTGACCCAAAAAGCAAAAAAAAAAAAAAAAAAAAGAAATATGCTTTCTTATAAAAGTGCATTCTCCTGTTGATTTCCCTAGGATTTCTGAGGTATACCAATGTAAAGAACAAGAGACTATAGATTTTTGAGCAAGAAATCGTATGTTTGCAACTTACAGTGTAAGTTGTAAGGTCTTTTTGCAAATGCAGTTGAATTAACTGCATATAATAGTAGTGTTGTTAAGGTCCAGAAAATACTAGCTCAGAGAAAATTGCACACTTAGGGAAACAGTTTTCCTTTTCATTTCACTGAGAGACTAAATGAATTTCAATATAAGAAATAACTCCCACTGTTTTTTATAGGCATTGCAGGCAGAAGTGGGGGGATTCTCACTTCAAGTGCCCTGAGAGGAAGTGCATTTTACTTAATGGAGTTTGTCTAAGTTCTAGCTTGCTTCTCAGAGAAAACTATAGCAGTGCAGAGGAGGAGGTCTGTCTGGTTTTTTGTTTTTATTTTGGGGCCACTAGTAACCAGCTGTGTTCAGGGTTTACTTCGGGACCTAGTTCTGGCTCTACACTCAGCTATCACACCTTGTGGACTCAGCTGTCACATGGGGGTCCTGGAATCAACCCCAAGTCAGACACAAGCCAAGAGCCCTACCCTCCATAATCCTTTTCCACACCTGAAAACTGCTGTCTTAGGAAAGTGTGTTTTCCCATTGATTTCAGTCGGGGATTCAAGTTCAATGTAAATAGTAAGTGTCTCTAGTTTTAGAGGCATAAGAGAAGGACTGGGCACTCTGAACGAAAATTGAGTGCTGGAAGAAGGTAGAGTGAAGTGCATGATAACTTTCAATAGCAGTATTGCAAACTAGTATCTAAAAGGAAAAAGGAAAATGAGAGAGTGAGAGCAAGTGAGCAAGCAAGAGAGAGAGAGAGGGAGAGAGAAAGGGAATGTGCCATAGAAGCAAATTGTGGAGGCAGGGGAGGGGAGGGAGGGAAACTGGGGATATGGGGGGTAACACTGTACACTGGTGAAGGAATGGGTGTTGGAACATTGTATGACTGAAATGAACTAGTCACACTTTGTAAACTGTGTTTCGCATGGTGATTCAATTAAAACTTTTAAAAGAGAGAAAAGGATTGGGGCATTCCTTTCCAAGTACAATTCAAGAAAATGAATGTATACTGAATTTGACTAATTTCTAGGGTTTTTTTTTAGAATAAATTGCATCTTTAGTGGGTTTTTTTTCCCATTGAGTTCAATGGAGATTCAAATAAGAAATAAGTGACCCTACTTTTAAACCTCTAGAGAGGCAGAAGTTATATTCTCTCACTCAAGTATAATTCACTATACTACATATGATAGTAGTGCAGATGAACTGCACTTCAGACTTCTCAGAAAAAACTTCATCTTTATGAAATTGTGTGTTTCCATGGAACTCAGTGGAAGTTTCAGTGGATTTCAGTGAGGAAAAAGCAGCACTAATTTGATAGCAAAAGAAGACTGGTGCTGGAGATTCTTGTTACAAGTAGAGTTCACAATACTACATAGAATAGTATCACTTGTATCACTTGTCACTTGTCATTCCGTTGATCTTCGATTTGCTTGAGCGGGTGCCAGTAACATCTCCATTTGTCCCTGTCATGTGCTAGAGTAGCCCAATGATATCTGCTCGCTCCAGGAAGAGCCTCAAATCGTTCATTCAGGGTTTTGACGAAGAAGTCTGACCATCTTATTGGTGGGTGGTCTTTTGATGTCCCGTGGAATCCAGTCGGTAACAGCTCTAGTCCAGCGGTCATCTCTGAATCACATTAGTTCGGCCCATCTGATTTTCGACACCTTGGCAAACGAGACAGCATCCCTGATTCTTGATCGTTGATGGAGGTCAGAACTCCAGATTCCTTCTCTCACTTGAGTGAAACATAGAATAGTAGTAATGTAAATTCTTGCTCATTTTCTCAGACAAGAATGAGTTTTTGAAAAGTACATTTTCTTACCAATTTCAAAGGGACATTTAACGTGTTTTAAAGAACTGGTGACTACATATAAAGTCATAGCTGGCAGAAGTTGAGAGCATGGTTCAAAGTAGTCCACATAAGAGTAGTGGGGCTAAATCTAACTCATTCTATCTCAAAGAAAACAATGTTTTTATTTATTTATTGCTTTTTGGGTCACATCTGACAATGCACAGGGGTTACCCCTGGCTCTGCACTCAGGAATTACCCCTGGCCGTGCTCAGGGGACCATATGGGATGCTGGGATTCAAACCCAGGTCAGCCGCATGCAAGGCAAACGCCCTACCCGCTGTGCTATCGCTCCAGCCCCAAGAAAACAATGTTTTAAAAGAAAGTGTTTTCCCTTTTATTTCAGTGAGAATTTCAATTTTAAAAAATATCCTAGATTTTTAACAAAAGAAAGGTGTTGGAAATTCTCTCTGCAAGCATAGTTCAAAGTACTAGACAATATAGTAATTTAGCTAGAGCTCTAGATCACTCTTTCTTAAAGAAAAACTGTGTTTTTAGGAAAGTGCATCTTTCCTTTGTTTTCTTCAGGAGTATCAATGGATTGCAATGACTAGAACTACTGAAAGTAGCTTTAAGAAAAACTATGGAGAAGGTCTGGAGTGATGTACCGCAGATAAGAAGTATGCATTGCATGTGACCAAGTTGGGTTTGATCCCTGGAACCCCGATTTGTCCCCCTACCCCTGCCAGGAGTGATTCCTGAGCTTAGAGTCAGGAGTAAGCTCCGAATACAACAGGGTGTGGCCCCAAAACCATTAAACAATAATGGAGAAGTTATATATGCTGTTCACAACCAAAACTCAAACTATAGCATATCAGTTATGCTGAGACCTAACCTACTGTCACATACAGAACAATGTGATTTTATGAAAGTGCATTTTCCAGCTAATTTCAGTGGAAAACTCTTTGTGGTATAATATGTGGTGGAATCTAGGGGGTACAGTGCCACCAGCACGTCAACCTGTACCTGCGGGGCAAGTGCATCAGCAGCCTGATGGTGTCTTCAGGATTCTTGACACCCCAAAATTGCTGCTGTGCCTTCGGCCAGACCCCAACATCTTAGGGCCAAATTAACAAAGAAACTAAATGGCCAAAAGTTAGGTATGTGGGAGCCACACCCACAAGCCACCTCCGGATCATCTATACAAGCTCATTTATTGGCCTTATTTCAGAGACCTATAATCAAAAGAGATCAAAAGCTGCAGTTAACCTTTGACCCACATATAGCTGAACAGACCTGGGTAAATCAGAGGGGGCGGGTTGGCCTAGTGCCCGCCTGCTGCGACCTGAGAAGCCAGTCGAACATCTGCCCTATAGAGGGAATAAGAGTTGCAAAGACGGGGTAGGGAGGACTGTATGAAACATACAGTGACTATTGCAAAGCTCATTGATTTGGGTCACACCCAGCGATGCTCAGGGCTGACTCCTGGCTCTGCACTCAGGAATCACTCCTGGTGGTTCCATATGGGATGCTGGGAATCTAACCCAGGTCGGCTGCGTGCAAGGCAAACATTCTACCCGCTGTACTGTCGCTCCAGCCCCTGGTTATTCTGTTTTGCAGTTGCTTACGGGGGCAGTTCCTTGAACTTTCTCAGCAAAACCGGACAGGAATGAGGATGTGATTTCTGGTTCAGCCAAGGCGGATCAGATACAGCCTTCCCTTCAATCCCCCTTATTGGGGTCAACCACCAGGGCATGATGCTCAAACACGCTAAGATTTTCCCTGCTCATTCCCTTTTCAGGGGAAACAAGCAGGGGATACTAACACCCGCCCAAGCAGAGCCCCCAGCAGCCACTTGCTTCCACAACGCAAAATCATCCTCTTACCCCCAGTCTGACTCCACTGTCTCAGGACAGACTTCAACAAGATATAATCAGCTGAAAATTTGGGTATGCAGGTCTGGTGACTGAAATCTCCAGGCTTTCTTGGGGTCAGAGTGGGCTACTTCCCCATCACTACGCTGTACTTCTGGAAGCCTCAGCAGTAACATCCACACTCCACAGCAGCACCGTCCTGAAAAAAAATACTTAATGCCCTGAACAAATACCATGAAAAAATACCATGAACTCCTAGCACCTATATCGCAAACTATAATGCACAAAAAAGAAAAGGAGAGAAAGAGATAACAAGAGTAAGGTGACTCCCAAAGGGGCAGACTGGAGGGGGGTGGTGATAGGGTGTTGGGAGACATTGGTGGTGGGAAATGTAGACTGAATGAAGGGATGGATGCTGGATCATTGTATGACTGGAACGTAATTATGAACAGCTTTGTAATAGTCTATCTCACAGATATTCAATTAAAAAAAATTTTAGGGGCTGGAGTGATAGAACAGCAGGTAGGGCATTTGCCTTGCACGCGGCCAACCCAGGTTCAAATCCCAGCATCCCATATGGTCCCCTGAGCACTGCCAGGGGTGATTCCTGAGTGCATGAGCCAGGAGTGACCCCTGTGCATTGCTGGGTGTGACCCAAAAAGCAAAAAAAAAAAATTTAAGTAAAGTGGAGTTCATGCCCAATTCAATTAGATTAACCAGTGAATGAATAAAAAACAGAACTCCTGCATTTAAAAAATGATAATAATATAAGGAACTAATGAACTTACTTTTTTAAAACAAAACTTAGAGTTCTTTAAGTTTTATATGTATTTCAGTACTTATAAATGTATGCTGACTAAGAGTCAGAAAGATATTGCATCAGTAGCGCACTTGCCCTACACCCGCTAAACTGGATACAACCTCAACATTCCATTTAATCCCTAGAGTGTTGTAAAAAGTGATTCCCAAATGGAGAGATATTACTGGGTATGAAAAACAAAACAAAAAGGAAACTAAATAACAACAACAACAACTAACAAAATAGTAGAGTAGCCAATCTGCAACACAATATTTCTGAGAAAAAAACTGCATTTTCTCACTTTTGGAAAAAAAGAGGGTGGTTCCCAATGATTTTAAACGGAGTTCACATGGATTTGAAGGACAGGAAAAACTGACAATAGTATTAAAGGAACAGAAAGAAAAAGGAGATCTTACAAATTCTAATTTAAGTATAAATCATAAAGGACTACATATTGTAGGAAATTATTGAAGGCAAAGTTGGAAATATCTAGATGGAAAAACACATTTCTAGCCCCTCTTGCCACTGCTGCCACTCCAGCATGACCGAGGAGCCCAAAAGAGCTACTTTGGACACCAGCAGCCCACTGAAATACTTCCAGAATGTGAACTGAGCGTTTCCGCCAGGCTGCCACAGTGGGCGCCCGGTATTTCTCTAGGTTTTTCCATCTATGAGTACCATAAAAGGGTAAAAGTTTGTAGTGATAGAATTTCTGGCAGAATTTTCCCTGGACTTTATACAGAAACCCAAAACCTAATGTCATCTAATCATCAGCAATATGAAATGGTTCCTTTGTAACGGGTTGGACTTTGGGGGGATAATCCTAACAAGAATAGTAAGTCTTTTGTTGAAATATTGAAGGCAAACATAGTGGTAGCCATCTCCCTAGACTGAACTAAGCTATAACCCCACGCCGGCTGAGGGGAAGAAATATTTCTTTCTTGAGAAGAAATGTGGCGTGGCGTTAGCCATACTATGATGTCCATTAAGCAGACACGAACCTGGTGGTGTGGAAACGAGATATAAGGAAAAAAAAATTATGTACATGGAACAGCGGGACGCTGGTGGAGCCAGGGCCGATACCAGCGAACTACTATTGGTTCCAGAAACTTCTTGCAGACGTGCTGCTGGACTATCAACTAAGCTATAGCCCCACGCCGGCTGATGACGGGAAATAACCATAACCATCTTTCTAGGTTTTTTCTCCCTTTGTAAGGCAGCGTGGCATCAATCATACTATGAAGATTACTAAGCAGGCATGAACTTGGTGGCGCGGGAAGGAGAGGGAAAAAAATGAAGAAAAGTTATGTAACAAACAGCGGGACTTAATATCTCTACATTCTCAGCAATGGAAAACTGTCAAATGCTTCCTTGGCAGTAGGACTGCCTTTTTTTTGAGGGGGGGGGGAACTCCAGCAACAATAGTGAGTTATGAGTTGAAACATGGAATGTAATCAAGATAAAGAGTAAACAAAATGAAACTTATCACTTACAAGGGGTTACAAGGGGGGGGACTGGGGGGATGAAAGGGGGCGGGAGGTGGGAGGTATACTGGGGTTTTTGGTGATGGAATATGGGCACTGCTGGTGAAGGGAAGGGTGTTTGAGTATTGTATAACTGACATAACCCTGAGAACTATGTAGCTTTCCACATGGTGATTCAATAAAAAATAAATAAATAAATAAAACAAAAAGAAAAACACATTTCTATATATATTTGTTTTCCATTAATTGCAAAAACAGTTTAAATGAATACTAGAGACCAGAGAAATACTAGGACTGGAGCGATAGCACAGGGGGTAGGGCGAGCACGAGGCCGACATGGGTTCGATTCCTCCGTCCTCTCAGAGTCCAGCAAGCTACGGGAAGTATCCCGCCTGGCAGGCTACCCGTAGCATATTGGGTATGTCAAAAACAGAAACAAGTCTCACAATGCAGACATTACTGGTGCCCACTCGAGAAAAACAAGAACAATGGGGCGACAGTGCTACAATAGTACAGAGCAATACAAGAAGAGTAGGACATGAGTCCTCCAGGCGACGAAAAATAATTCATTCCCAGGACTCCTGTTAGGTACCCCAAGAAAGAGAGGAGATTCCTGACAGAAGAAAGAAAAGTAATTCAAGTGTAACGCTGGGTGTGATACAAGCACACACAAAAAGAATAAAAATAAAACTAATGAAGGAAAAAAGTACTCTAAATTTCCAGAAAAAGAATTAGTAACCTGGACCATACATCCCAACAGAGTAGCAGGGGTGTTTCTCAGGGGATATCCCAAGAGGCCCTATACAAAGACTTCAGCCGGGCAGCAGGGCCACAACTGTTTATTTATTTATTTATTTATCCATATATTAATTTTTTCCTTTTTGGGTCACACCCAGCGATGTTCAACAGTTACTCCTGGCTCTGCGCTCAGGAATTGCTCCTGATGATACTAGAGGGAACATATGGGATGCTGGGAATTGAACCCCAGTCAGCTGCAATCAAGGCAAACGTCCTACCCTCTGTACTATCACACCAGTCAGGGCAGGCCCACAATTCTTGACCTGAACTGCAACAGGAAGTGGGCAGTAAATACTGGGTGGAGCAGGAAAATGAAGCAGTGGCTGAAAGGCTAGTGAACAACCAGGGACAATGGGCCTGGGAAGGCCCAAGACACATACTCTGAGGAGAGAAGAGGGTCAAGAGAAGCCAGACACCACAAAAGCAAAAACCAAAACAGGAACACATACACAAAAAAACAGAGATGCACACACTGACACACGCAAAAACAGACACACAACAATGACATACAAACACAAACAAGAAAACGCACAGAAACAAAGAGAAACACACAGACAGACATACACAGAGACACACAGAGACCAAAAAGAGAAACAAACACACACAGATAAACACACAAAGACACACACAGAGACACAAGGGACACAACATGGAAACGCCCATACAAAGAGACCTAAACGCAGAGACATAAAAAGCGACAAGAAAACGCAAAAGCAAACAAACACACACAGAGAGACACAGATACACAGAGACAGACACAGAGAGACAAAGACACACACACTAAAAAAGACAAACACACACAGGAACTCACGAACGACAGACACAAAGACACACAAACATACAAGAACGCACACACACGCACACACACAGGCACACACAAAGCCCAGGGAACGCTCGCAAAAACCATACAGGGGTGCGCCCAGGGCCCCGTGGGTGCCCTGGGTGTCGCCCGAGGGCTGAAGGAGTGGGGACAGCTTGCCCGGCCTGCCACCCTCCCTCCAGGGGACCGGAGAGGCCGCAGGAGGAAGAGAGCAGGGGCTGCAGGGCAGGCGCACAGGCAGGGCCGGCGGGCCGGGGCAGGCCCAGGGGACCTCCTTCTGCGGGCGGAGCGGGGGCCGGCGGGGGCCCCACTCCACGCACACGCACACGCACACGCAGACACCTGCGCACACGCACGCGCACACACACATAGAGACACCCCCACACAGAGACACACCCAGAGACTCACACACAGGCACAATCAGGCCCACGCACGCACACACAAACACACACAGGCACACACACAGGCGCACGCACACAGCCCGGGCGACGTCCCTGCGGGAGGTGTCCCGCCCCGGGGTCCTCGGAGGAGGATGCCCCAGGAGGCTGCCGGTTGCGGGGCCCTGCCCCGGCCCTCCCCAGGCACAAGGCCCAGGGGCTGAGGCGGGGGTCGGGGCCCGGGGTGCACGGTCCGGGTGAGGAGCTGCCGGTGGGGTGGGATGGCTGGGCCGCAGGCCTCAGGCGAGCGGCACCACGGGGGTGGTGGCCCGGGAGGGGCCGGGGCACCTGGGTCGCGGGGGGCCGCAGGCGAAGGGCAGGACCAAGGCCAGGGGCCGGGGCCCTCCCCCGCGCCAAGGCAGAGGCCAGGGGGAGAAAATGAAAGACAGGAAGGCCCCCCCCCCGCCCCCCACGCCCGCAAAAGGCCTACAGCACCCGGTATTCCCAGGCGGTCTCCCATCCAAGTACTAACCAGGCCGACCCTGCTTAGCTTCCGAGATCAGACGAGATCGGGCGCGTTCAGGGTGGTATGGCCGTAGACGGAGGCGTGGCTCTCCGCCGCCCTCAAGAAGCCCGGCCGCCCACCGGGCCTCGCCGGCCGCTCGGGCCCTGACGCCGGCCCGGAAAAAAGGATGCATGAGGGAGAACTCACTAGCTAGGTGACTTCCCCCCTTATATACCTCTCGCTGCCTGCTTATGCCCACGTGTCCGCATCTGATAGGTTAGTCACAGCTTATGGGCGTGGCAAGACATCCTGTTTCCTTATTAGGAGTTGTTTTCGAAGCACACAGGTGTTGATTGCAAAGAGCGCTACAAAGCATGGTCCCATGGTGGCTCTCCACATTAACTCATCAAAAATACTTTGCCATATAACGGAAAACCCAATACCAGAAGGATAGTTATGACAGGTACTATGAATTTACAAATCCATTATTCTAACTGTTCATATATATATTATATGCTAACAAATGATTCTTAACATTACCCCATAAAAATTCAGTCAAATTTTACAACATGAGTGGTATACAAAATAAAGCATAATTCTAATCTACAGGAAATCAAAAGGGCATACAAGCTAAAACAGAAAGAGTTAAATTTCTGTTAAAATACATCAAGTTAAAAATCCAAATTAAAATGATGCAGTGAGAAAAAATCTATTGCATCCATACACTGATTATCTTTAAATTGCCATGCCAGGCTTATTTCTACTCTTTTGTCTGTATGAACATAACTTTGATGGGCGTGGCCGATATACCTAAGCTCCTAGTGGCAAGGGGAGAAAGGACGAACCAATGATATCCAACAACTCCCCCTTTTCTGTTTACAAAATTACAAAAATTTGAAATAGGAAGAGGAACAATTCCAAACACAATACAGTCTTATAAATTGTAGTAAAATTTCAGTCCGACCCTTGGCCAGAGCAGTGCTTGTAATAAAGCGTCCAATTGTCCTGCACTGTCCAAGGGTGAGGAAAGTCACCAATGATGAGAGTCATTCAGTCCCATTCTGAAGAAATGAAGTGTCTGGATCAGAATTGAAGAGTTGTTTCCGCAACAGCAGCAGTAGTGGTCACAGCAATGAGTCCTAGAGGAGCAGCTATAGGAGTCTGATGAACTTCATGAAGTACTGGATCAGGCAGGGAGCACTGGAACAGGAGCATCACAACTTCTGTCAGGAGTCCTTCAGCAGGGGAATGCAGCCATTCTCTGGTCAGGTTCACTGGCAGTCATATCTGTGTAACCTAGCTTGTGTTTGGAAAAAATACTTTTTTAAAGTTATTAGAGGCTTCAACCATTGGGGTTTGGTATGTCTCCATGCCTAGAGGTAGAGAAAGAGACAGGGGGAATTCCGACACGAACAGTTATTCTAGAAAGAAATTAAAAGGTTTTCCTATTAAAAGTCATTCCTTCCTCCTTCAGAAACTGAGGCACCTGTGAATTCCAAAGAAAGGGTAAAAGGAAGGAATTGTCAATCCAAAATATGGGGTCCTGGCGTTTTCCATTCTACAGCCTGTGAAAGAAAGATACAAGGAATGCTCTTCATGTGACCTCATGATATGTTAGAGGAGTTAGAGGCCTTTGCTGCAGGCTCTCTGATGCAAACTCCTCCTCTGGTTTTCTTGTGGCTGCCAGCTGAAATCAGGTTGGCGGTGGCTTGTGGCTGGAATTTGGAGGGTTGTAAAACTGCAAAGTTCTGGAAGTTAAAGCGGGCAGATGAATTCAGCTCCTGACGAAATGCAAAACGGGACTCAAAGTTTCTTGGTGGAGATATCTGTTGAAAGAAAAACATAGCCTTTTCCCCGAATGAGGAGTCTCCCTGCTATCCAATTTTTGTCAATTTTAATCTAAATAGGAGAATTAGTAGTTTCTTGAGCCTGTGCACCTTCCTGGGAATGCCTTTCAGCTGTTGTAAATGGCTCTCCTTGAGGTAAATTCAAAAATTTTAAAGAAATCAATGTCAAGGACAAGGAGTCAAACGGGGCATACCTCCCTTTTTTTTTTTTTTTTTTTAAACTGTGCTCAAGTCATGATCCAGTAAGACCAGCACGAGATCTGATATGAGTAACAAAGGAAAAGGAAAAAAAATTCAGAGCACTTTTGTAAAACAGCTTGTAGCTGCTGAAGCAATTTTTGAACTATAGTGTTTGATGCATTTAAAGACAGTCATAATACCAGGGAAGAAACCAACAACATAAACTGAGTTTGAGATGATATTAGCCAGCCCTGGCACATGGGCAATGAAGAAACCAATGTGGCAAGTTATAGCCCTCATTGGAAGCTCTTTTCTGATATCCAGAATAACCTGCTTCATAACTATGCACACACACACACACACAAGCAGAAGTATCCTAGTGACAATGCCTTCTGTCCCTCACCAGACTCAGCATCTGTAGTGGCTGAGTGGGTGAGCACCCAGGAATGAGGCGTCTCTGTGCCTCCTGGGTCAATAAGCAATTGCCGAGTGGGAGAATAACCACGTACCCACTGGCCCTGAAGCCGTTTTTCCAGAGGTGGCATCTCATGAACTAGAAGTGGGAGTTCACTTCCCCAAAAATAAAACTGTACCAGCCTGAATCTTTGAATAACCTTCCTTGGAACTGGCACATCACCACAGGTTCTGATAAAAAAAACCTGAGATTTGGTTGTCCAGACTGAGTTCCTGGCAGATGATCTTGGGAATTGAGACTAGAAACTAGACAAGGCTTTCTCCACCTCTGGCCTGACTGAGGCCTCTCAGGGTAGCTGAGCCCTTTTACACAGAGTTCTGCTCCGTTAGCCAGTGCAAATTCACCAACAGACATAACTCTTTGATTCCAAAGTTCCTTGCTTTTATCCTGGCTCAAAACCTGTTGCCCATTAGGTATAGAACTCAGCTCCGCATGTCCCATACACGGGATAGCTTCCTGTTCCCTGAACTCAGCCGCTTGTCCTTGAGATTCTAGATGCACTCCATGAGTGGCGTCAGAGATTGGCGACGCCTTTACCTTCACTGTCAGGAAATCCTCCGGACAACCATGAAAACCTGATGTGCTGCTTGCAAGGTTCACTTGACCAAGCTCCCTTTCTACCTGGGGTCTCAAATCTTGTCCCTTTACTTCAGAATTTAATGTGTCGGGACTCTGGGTGGGGCAGATGGTAACTGTATCAGGGCAGGGAATATCCAACACATTGCTCCCTGCCGTGGCTGGTTGCAGTGAATCTACGGACTGGAGCTCTGAAGCTCCACACTGGGGAGAAGGGCTGCAGCTGGGAATATCCCCTGATTTTGCGGGGCCTGGGGCTGGCCCCACTGCAAGTTTCCCGAATTGGGGTCAGCAGCCACACCAAGATTGGAGGGACAATCTCTGGCCCAATGGTTTCCCTTACGGCATCGGCATCGTGGACAAGGTCCAGGTGGCGCTCTCACAGTGGCACGGTTTGGAGGTGCCCTGCACTCCTTACGCAAATGGCCTGATCTCCCACAATTAAAACATTTACCCTTATCTTGCCTCTGAATGGCATAGACCTCAACAGCATTAATACGTGCTTGATGTTTGATAGAACCAACATTCCTACATGCCTTCAAGTATCCCATAATATCCTCCTTCTCCTTAATGGGGCGCAAAATGGCCTGGCAATCCTCATCAGCATTTTCAAAGGCCAATTGTTTGGACAAAAGCTCCTGAGTTTCCTTTCCCTTCACCTGCTTTTCTATGGCTTCCATCAACCTCCCTATGAAGTCTGCATAAGGTTCTGAGACTCCCTGAATAATCTTTGTATAGCTTCCCTTGAATTCAGCGTCTGCATCAATCCTCTCCCAGGCCCACAAGGCGATATCACGGACGTGGGCAAACACAGCACAAGGCAAGGTGACTTGCTTTTTAGGGTCGTGCCATTTCCCTTCACCTATTAACATCTCATAAGTCAATTTAATCCCTGAAAATTTTCGTCCAGCGTGGCCTAGGCTCTGTAGTTTTGCCTTGACCTCATCACTGAACCACATCCTCCACTGCATATACTGAGAAGGGCTTAAGCACGTCTTAGCAACCACGTGAAAATCTTGAGGTACCCAATGAGCCTTTTTGCTCCAGCCTGTAAGATACTCTTTACAGTACGGAGATGTAGGTCCGTACAAGGCACAGGCCTTTTTAAAATTACTGAGTGAATCCATTCCTAACCCTTCATAAGATGGAGGCTGATTTTCCTCCAGCTGGATGGGAAAAAAAGAGATGGAGCTCATGGGGTCTGGGTGGAATTGACCATTTACGGTCGAGAGGTCTCAGCTGTAAGCTTCTATCGGGAGCATGTCCCGAGCGACCTGGAGGCCGCTTGGTTGAAGGGCGGCGGCTCCTGTGAGAAGCCTCCTCTACCATGCCGCTCTCAGACTCAGGATCTGAGGAAGTGGTAGCTGGCTCATCATACCCATCACTTTCCTCTGATTCACTAGAAGTGGGGTCATACAAGGGAGGTGGTGGTCTCTCTGGCCTAACATCAGTAGAGAACGTTAATTCATCAGTGGCAGAGCGATTTTTGCTCTGAGAACGTGTCTGCACTGGAAACGCCTTGAGCTGCTTTCGGGGTTTGGGTACGGGAGCAGCCAAGCATTGAGCATCAGGCTTCTTTCTAGGCTTGGGTATGGGAGGAGCTGAGGGTAAGGCTCTCTCCGTAGTAGAAACTTTCTTTACTTCATCCTCAAATTTAAAATCCTCTCTGTTTAACTCTTGAGGAAAGCCTCCCATAGCACATCTAACTTCCTCCTCCTCGGAGGTATCTTCCAAAGCTTTGAGAATGGAATTAATGATTTCCCAAGTTACCAGAATTGTTTGGGGATTTTAGCCCCTCCTTTAAATTCCCTAAAGACATTATCCTTAATTTTTTCCCAAACCTTAGGCTCTAAAGTACCCCTATCTGGAAAACAAGGATGAAACTTATAGACAATTTTTAGGCAGGACCGAAGTTGGTCCCGAGAAACATGATGCCCGGTTCTCTTTGCAAAATGCTTAATTAATTCAATAAAAAACTTGCCACGTTCAGTTTGGCGCGAAAAATTTTGAGTGGACTTCTCGCGGCACTGTTTTTGTCCCATCTTACTGGGGCAGTAAGTCTACTACTTTAATTCACTGCACCACAAAATTCTGTTCTCCCACCAAACTTTTCTAGAGTGGGGTTCTACCGAAACGCTATTCTTACCTTTAGTTGCACACCGGTTGGAGGTTCGTGCACGCACAGGGACGCCAGTTGTATAAAAATAAAAAGAAAAGGCGCGGGCGAGGGAAGGGACGCCTCACCGCACCGAGCCAGGCACAGGGCCTAGGGCAGCAGCTGTCTCTCCCGCCAACCGAGTTCGGTAGCCTCCAGCCACTTCCCCCACCCCGGGGAGGTTGATGGCAAAGATGTGGCAGGCGAAGGAAGGAATGGAGCCATGATGGTTGGTCTAACTTGCAGTTTATTCCAATCTTCTCTCTATACACTCTCCCGACCTCTCTACACCTTTCCGCCCTCTATACACTTTCTGCCTCTATCCACTTTCCCCCTCACCTCCTCTCCGAACCCCCATTTATTCATCATGGCCCTTCCAAAGGGCGCAATACATTGACGTCACTAAAGGCACCAAAAGATCTTACAGGAAGAATGTTGAGGCAACATAATTCTCTTGTATCTGCAGGCCGTTAATCTAGGCCCCCCAGAAAGAAGATACAAAAACAAAACCAAAGCCTTCTTTGGGCTGAAAGCACTCGGATTTACATCCCAAAGGCCAGGCTGGGCTGCAGCCTGGAATCTACAATGTCAAATCAAAGCCTGGCTAGCACCTTAGATCTGCGGGGTCAAAGATCAGCTAGGTTTCTGTGACAAAAGGTTTCTGTGACAAAACTCCAGAAGGCAGCTGGAAAAGGGGAAATATTCCAACATCTCCCCCCTTTTTGTTTAGAACAGATTTTAACCATAAAATAAAATGCTAGGCACAAAAAGTTCAATAATACTAGCAGAACACCTATTCTCTAGGACAGATACTCTTTCAGCAGGACCCATCCAAGGATGAAATCCCAATGGTTGTGTTTCTCCTCTCCTTGTCTGACAAACATATAAGCATTCACAATATTAATCATTTTGTATGGGCATAGCAAGAGATGCATTAAACTTTTAGAATTGCTCTCCGGGAGTCACCTCGATCTCAGACTACAGCGCTCAGGCCAGATTAGTCTTTCCTAGCCCTAGCAGGGCCCTGTCTCATCGTTGCTTTTGGATCATGAAATGACATCCCATGACCAAGCTCTTAACATATAGTTAAGCATTAGGCGCTTTGGCCAGGCCCATCTCGATGCCAGGGTAGCACACAACTTACCGCTTGCCCTGGGTCCTTCTTCGTCCCACGTTGGGACCCTGCCATTTAGAGGGCTAGGAACTGAGGGTAACCAAGGCTACAGTCAAGAAAGCAGATGCCCGGGAATTAATAATATTCAAAGCCAATTAAATCCCAATTGCAAAGGCATAATATTAAATGTCTTCCTTTGTCCATACAAAAAGACATGGCTATAAACTAAACTATTCAAAAGACAGGAAGAGAGGAGAAAGACAATATCTCACTCATACATATAAAATCATAGATTTAACTCATCAAAAATACTTTGCCATATAACTGAAAACCCAATACGAGAAGGATAGTTATGACAGGTACTATGAATTTACAAATCCATTATTCTAACTGTTCATATATATATTATATGCTAACAAATGATTCTTAACATTACCCCATAAAAATTCAGTCAAATTTTACAACATGAGTGTTATACAAAAGAAAGCATAATTCTAATCTACAGGAAATCAAAAGGGCGTACAAGCTAAAACAGAAAGAGTTAAATTTCTGTTAAAATACATCAGGTTAAAAATCCAAATTAAAATGATGCAGTGAGAAAAAATCTATTGCATCCATACACTGATTATCTTTAAATTGCCATACCAGGCTTATTTCTACTCTTTTGTCTGTATGAACATAACGTTGATGGGCGTGGCCGATATACCTAAGCTCCTAGTGGCAAGGGGAGAAAGGACGAACCAATGATATCCAACAGCCTGGGGCCCCGTGGGTGCCCTGGGTGTCGCCCCGAGGGCTGAAGGAGAGGGGACAGCTTGCCCAGTCCGCCACCCTCCCTCCAGGGGACCGGAGAGGCCGCAGGAGGAAGAGAGCAGGGGCTGCAGGGCTCGGGGCGACACCTCGAGGCTGGTTGCACCGCCTCCCTCCACTGCACGGCCCGCCTGCCACGGGATCCGCGCGGGAAAGGCCACCCGGGCGGGCGGGCGCCCGGCACCGCCCGCCAGCCAGCCTCCTCCAAGGGCGTGCGTGTGAGCCCGAGAGCCGGACACCCGCCCCCAGACGGACACACGGACACGCACACACGCACGCCGGCCGGGGCGCACCGCCCCGGCGCCGCGGCGCCCCCGCCTCCCCCCGGACCGCGTCGTGCCGCCTGCGCTCGGCCCCCAGGGGCGCACGGGGCACCGGGCCGCTTGTCTCTGCAGCGGTTCTGGGCGCAGGTGCGCGCGGCGCGGGGGCCGGGGGGCCGGGGGCGGCGTGGGGGCGTGGGCCGCGGCCGGGGAAGGCCCGCGGCCGGGCGGCTTTGCCCAGCGCCCCCGGACCCTGTCTGTCTGCGTGTGTCCGCTTCCCGGTGCGCGAGGGGTCGCGCTGCTGCACTTGGCCCGGCGGGCGCTCGGGCGCTCCTGCGGGTGGCCCAGGGCGCCGTCACGGGGCAGGCCCCGGGCCTGGCCCGGCGCCTGCGGGAATGGGAAGGTGGGGGAATCCCCTCGCGTGGGCCAGGAGACCTGGGTGCCCCTTGGCCGGGTGCTCCCCCACCGGGGCGCTCTGCACTGCGGGGCTGCGTGTGCGCGGGGCCGGGGTGCGCCTTGGGCCCCGTGGGTGCCCTGGGTGTCGCCCGAGGGCTGAAGGAGAGGGGACAGCTTGCCCGGCCTGCCACCCTCCCTCCAGGGGACCGGAGAGGCCGCAGGAGGAAGAGAGCAGGGGCTGCAGGGCAGGCGCACAGGCAGGGCCGGCGGGCCGGGGCAGGCCCAGGGGACCTCCTTCTGCGGGCGGAGCGGGGGCCGGCGGGGGCCCCACTCCACGCACACGCACACGCACACGCACACGCACACGCACACGCAGACACCTGCGCACACGCACGCGCACACACACATAGAGACACCCCCACACAGAGACACACCCAGAGACTCACACACAGGCACAATCAGGCCCACGCACGCACACACAAACACACACAGGCACACACACAGGCGCACGCACACAGCCCGGGCGACGTCCCTGCGGGAGGTGTCCCGCCCCGGGGTCCTCGGAGGAGGATGCCCCAGGAGGCTGCCGGTTGCGGGGCCCTGCCCCGGCCCTCCCCAGGCACAAGGCCCAGGGGCTGAGGCGGGGGTCGGGGCCCGGGGTGCACGGTCCGGGTGAGGAGCTGCCGGTGGGGTGGGATGGCTGGGCCGCAGGCCTCAGGCGAGCGGCACCACGGGGGTGGTGGCCCGGGAGGGGCCGGGGCACCTGGGTCGCGGGGGGCCGCAGGCGAAGGGCAGGACCAAGGCCAGGGGCCGGGGCCCTCCCCCGCGCCAAGGCAGAGGCCAGGGGGAGAAAATGAAAGACAGGAAGGCCCCCCCCCCCGCCCCCCACGCCCGCAAAAGGCCTACAGCACCCGGTATTCCCAGGCGGTCTCCCATCCAAGTACTAACCAGGCCCGACCCTGCTTAGCTTCCGAGATCAGACGAGATCGGGCGCGTTCAGGGTGGTATGGCCGTAGACGGAGGCGTGGCTCTCCGCCGCCCTCAAGAAGCCCGGCCGCCCACCGGGCCTCCCTGCGCAGCTCGGCCCGCCTGCCACGGGATCCGCGCGGGAAAGGCCACCCGGGCGGGGGGGCGCCCGGCACCGCCCGCCAGCCAGCCTCCTCCAAGGGCGTGCGTGTGAGCCCGAGAGCCGGACACCCGCCCCCAGACGGACACACGGACACGCACACACGCACGCCGGCCGGGGCGCACCGCCCCGGGGCACCGGGCCGCTTGTCTCTGCAGCGGTTCTGGGCGCAGGTGCGCGCGGCGCGGGGGCCGGGGGGCCGGGGGCGGCGTGGGGGCGTGGGCCGCGGCCGGGGAAGGCCCGCGGCCGGGCGGCTTTGCCCAGCGCCCCCGGACCCTGTCTGTCTGCGTGTGTCCGCTTCCCGGTGCGCGAGGGGTCGCGCTGCTGCACTTGGCCCGGCGGGCGCTCGGGCGCTCCTGCGGGTGGCCCAGGGCGCCGTCACGGGGCAGGCCCCGGGCCTGGCCCGGCGCCTGCGGGAATGGGAAGGTGGGGGAATCCCCTCGCGTGGGCCAGGAGACCTGGGTGCCCCTTGGCCGGGTGCTCCCCCACCGGGGCGCTCTGCACTGCGGGGCTGCGTGTGCGCGGGGCCGGGGTGCGCCTTGGGCCCCGTGGGTGCCCTGGGTGTCGCCCGAGGGCTGAAGGAGAGGGGACAGCTTGCCCGGCCTGCCACCCTCCCTCCAGGGGACCGGAGAGGCCGCAGGAGGAAGAGAGCAGGGGCTGCAGGGCAGGCGCACAGGCAGGGCCGGCGGGCCGGGGCAGGCCCAGGGGACCTCCTTCTGCGGGCGGAGCGGGGGCCGGCGGGGGCCCCACTCCACGCACACGCACACGCACACGCACACGCAGACACCTGCGCACACGCACGCGCACACACACATAGAGACACCCCCACACAGAGACACACCCAGAGACTCACACACAGGCACAATCAGGCCCACGCACGCACACACAAACACACACAGGCACACACACAGGCGCACGCACACAGCCCGGGCGACGTCCCTGCGGGAGGTGTCCCGCCCCGGGGTCCTCGGAGGAGGATGCCCCAGGAGGCTGCCGGTTGCGGGGCCCTGCCCCGGCCCTCCCCAGGCACAAGGCCCAGGGGCTGAGGCGGGGGTCGGGGCCCGGGGTGCACGGTCCGGGTGAGGAGCTGCCGGTGGGGTGGGATGGCTGGGCCGCAGGCCTCAGGCGAGCGGCACCACGGGGGTGGTGGCCCGGGAGGGGCCGGGGCACCTGGGTCGCGGGGGGCCGCAGGCGAAGGGCAGGACCAAGGCCAGGGGCCGGGGCCCTCCCCCGCGCCAAGGCAGAGGCCAGGGGGAGAAAATGAAAGACAGGAAGGCCCCCCCCCCCGCCCCCCACGCCCGCAAAAGGCCTACAGCACCCGGTATTCCCAGGCGGTCTCCCATCCAAGTACTAACCAGGCCCGACCCTGCTTAGCTTCCGAGATCAGACGAGATCGGGCGCGTTCAGGGTGGTATGGCCGTAGACGGAGGCGTGGCTCTCCGCCGCCCTCAAGAAGCCCGGCCGCCCACCGGGCCTCCCTGCGCAGCTCGGCCCGCCTGCCACGGGATCCGCGCGGGAAAGGCCACCCGGGCGGGGGGGCGCCCGGCACCGCCCGCCAGCCAGCCTCCTCCAAGGGCGTGCGTGTGAGCCCGAGAGCCGGACACCCGCCCCCAGACGGACACACGGACACGCACACACGCACGCCGGCCGGGGCGCACCGCCCCGGCGCCCCGGCGCCCCCGCCTCCCCCCGGACCGCGTCGTGCCGCCTGCGCTCGGCCCCCAGGGGCGCACGGGGCACCGGGCCGCTTGTCTCTGCAGCGGTTCTGGGCGCAGGTGCGCGCGGCGCGGGGGCCGGGGGGCCGGGGGCGGCGTGGGGGCGTGGGCCGCGGCCGGGGAAGGCCCGCGGCCGGGCGGCTTTGCCCAGCGCCCCCGGACCCTGTCTGTCTGCGTGTGTCCGCTTCCCGGTGCGCGAGGGGTCGCGCTGCTGCACTTGGCCCGGCGGGCGCTCGGGCGCTCCTGCGGGTGGCCCAGGGCGCCGTCACGGGGCAGGCCCCGGGCCTGGCCCGGCGCCTGCGGGAATGGGAAGGTGGGGGAATCCCCTCGCGTGGGCCAGGAGACCTGGGTGCCCCTTGGCCGGGTGCTCCCCCACCGGGGCGCTCTGCACTGCGGGGCTGCGTGTGCGCGGGGCCGGGGTGCGCCTTGGGCCCCGTGGGTGCCCTGGGTGTCGCCCGAGGGCTGAAGGAGAGGGGACAGCTTGCCCGGCCTGCCACCCTCCCTCCAGGGGACCGGAGAGGCCGCAGGAGGAAGAGAGCAGGGGCTGCAGGGCAGGCGCACAGGCAGGGCCGGCGGGCCGGGGCAGGCCCAGGGGACCTCCTTCTGCGGGCGGAGCGGGGGCCGGCGGGGGCCCCACTCCACGCACACGCACACGCACACGCACACGCAGACACCTGCGCACACGCACGCGCACACACACATAGAGACACCCCCACACAGAGACACACCCAGAGACTCACACACAGGCACAATCAGGCCCACGCACGCACACACAAACACACACAGGCACACACACAGGCGCACGCACACAGCCCGGGCGACGTCCCTGCGGGAGGTGTCCCGCCCCGGGGTCCTCGGAGGAGGATGCCCCAGGAGGCTGCCGGTTGCGGGGCCCTGCCCCGGCCCTCCCCAGGCACAAGGCCCAGGGGCTGAGGCGGGGGTCGGGGCCCGGGGTGCACGGTCCGGGTGAGGAGCTGCCGGTGGGGTGGGATGGCTGGGCCGCAGGCCTCAGGCGAGCGGCACCACGGGGGTGGTGGCCCGGGAGGGGCCGGGGCACCTGGGTCGCGGGGGGCCGCAGGCGAAGGGCAGGACCAAGGCCAGGGGCCGGGGCCCTCCCCCGCGCCAAGGCAGAGGCCAGGGGGAGAAAATGAAAGACAGGAAGGCCCCCCCCCCGCCCCCCACGCCCGCAAAAGGCCTACAGCACCCGGTATTCCCAGGCGGTCTCCCATCCAAGTACTAACCAGGCCCGACCCTGCTTAGCTTCCGAGATCAGACGAGATCGGGCGCGTTCAGGGTGGTATGGCCGTAGACGGAGGCGTGGCTCTCCGCCGCCCTCAAGAAGCCCGGCCGCCCACCGGGCCTCCCTGCGCAGCTCGGCCCGCCTGCCACGGGATCCGCGCGGGAAAGGCCACCCGGGCGGGGGGGCGCCCGGCACCGCCCGCCAGCCAGCCTCCTCCAAGGGCGTGCGTGTGAGCCCGAGAGCCGGACACCCGCCCCCAGACGGACACACGGACACGCACACACGCACGCCGGCCGGGGCGCACCGCCCCGGGGCACCGGGCCGCTTGTCTCTGCAGCGGTTCTGGGCGCAGGTGCGCGCGGCGCGGGGGCCGGGGGGCCGGGGGCGGCGTGGGGGCGTGGGCCGCGGCCGGGGAAGGCCCGCGGCCGGGCGGCTTTGCCCAGCGCCCCCGGACCCTGTCTGTCTGCGTGTGTCCGCTTCCCGGTGCGCGAGGGGTCGCGCTGCTGCACTTGGCCCGGCGGGCGCTCGGGCGCTCCTGCGGGTGGCCCAGGGCGCCGTCACGGGGCAGGCCCCGGGCCTGGCCCGGCGCCTGCGGGAATGGGAAGGTGGGGGAATCCCCTCGCGTGGGCCAGGAGACCTGGGTGCCCCTTGGCCGGGTGCTCCCCCACCGGGGCGCTCTGCACTGCGGGGCTGCGTGTGCGCGGGGCCGGGGTGCGCCTTGGGCCCCGTGGGTGCCCTGGGTGTCGCCCGAGGGCTGAAGGAGAGGGGACAGCTTGCCCGGCCTGCCACCCTCCCTCCAGGGGACCGGAGAGGCCGCAGGAGGAAGAGAGCAGGGGCTGCAGGGCAGGCGCACAGGCAGGGCCGGCGGGCCGGGGCAGGCCCAGGGGACCTCCTTCTGCGGGCGGAGCGGGGGCCGGCGGGGGCCCCACTCCACGCACACGCACACGCACACGCACACGCAGACACCTGCGCACACGCACGCGCACACACACATAGAGACACCCCCACACAGAGACACACCCAGAGACTCACACACAGGCACAATCAGGCCCACGCACGCACACACAAACACACACAGGCACACACACAGGCGCACGCACACAGCCCGGGCGACGTCCCTGCGGGAGGTGTCCCGCCCCGGGGTCCTCGGAGGAGGATGCCCCAGGAGGCTGCCGGTTGCGGGGCCCTGCCCCGGCCCTCCCCAGGCACAAGGCCCAGGGGCTGAGGCGGGGGTCGGGGCCCGGGGTGCACGGTCCGGGTGAGGAGCTGCCGGTGGGGTGGGATGGCTGGGCCGCAGGCCTCAGGCGAGCGGCACCACGGGGGTGGTGGCCCGGGAGGGGCCGGGGCACCTGGGTCGCGGGGGGCCGCAGGCGAAGGGCAGGACCAAGGCCAGGGGCCGGGGCCCTCCCCCGCGCCAAGGCAGAGGCCAGGGGGAGAAAATGAAAGACAGGAAGGCCCCCCCCCCGCCCCCCACGCCCGCAAAAGGCCTACAGCACCCGGTATTCCCAGGCGGTCTCCCATCCAAGTACTAACCAGGCCCGACCCTGCTTAGCTTCCGAGATCAGACGAGATCGGGCGCGTTCAGGGTGGTATGGCCGTAGACGGAGGCGTGGCTCTCCGCCGCCCTCAAGAAGCCCGGCCGCCCACCGGGCCTCCCTGCGCAGCTCGGCCCGCCTGCCACGGGATCCGCGCGGGAAAGGCCACCCGGGCGGGGGGGCGCCCGGCACCGCCCGCCAGCCAGCCTCCTCCAAGGGCGTGCGTGTGAGCCCGAGAGCCGGACACCCGCCCCCAGACGGACACACGGACACGCACACACGCACGCCGGCCGGGGCGCACCGCCCCGGCGCCCCGGCGCCCCCGCCTCCCCCCGGACCGCGTCGTGCCGCCTGCGCTCGGCCCCCAGGGGCGCACGGGGCACCGGGCCGCTTGTCTCTGCAGCGGTTCTGGGCGCAGGTGCGCGCGGCGCGGGGGCCGGGGGGCCGGGGGCGGCGTGGGGGCGTGGGCCGCGGCCGGGGAAGGCCCGCGGCCGGGCGGCTTTGCCCAGCGCCCCCGGACCCTGTCTGTCTGCGTGTGTCCGCTTCCCGGTGCGCGAGGGGTCGCGCTGCTGCACTTGGCCCGGCGGGCGCTCGGGCGCTCCTGCGGGTGGCCCAGGGCGCCGTCACGGGGCAGGCCCCGGGCCTGGCCCGGCGCCTGCGGGAATGGGAAGGTGGGGGAATCCCCTCGCGTGGGCCAGGAGACCTGGGTGCCCCTTGGCCGGGTGCTCCCCCACCGGGGCGCTCTGCACTGCGGGGCTGCGTGTGCGCGGGGCCGGGGTGCGCCTTGGGCCCCGTGGGTGCCCTGGGTGTCGCCCGAGGGCTGAAGGAGAGGGGACAGCTTGCCCGGCCTGCCACCCTCCCTCCAGGGGACCGGAGAGGCCGCAGGAGGAAGAGAGCAGGGGCTGCAGGGCAGGCGCACAGGCAGGGCCGGCGGGCCGGGGCAGGCCCAGGGGACCTCCTTGTGCGGGCGGAGCGGGGGCCGGCGGGGGCCCCACTCCACGCACACGCACACGCACACGCACACGCAGACACCTGCGCACACGCACGCGCACACACACATAGAGACACCCCCACACAGAGACACACCCAGAGACTCACACACAGGCACAATCAGGCCCACGCACGCACACACAAACACACACAGGCACACACACAGGCGCACGCACACAGCCCGGGCGACGTCCCTGCGGGAGGTGTCCCGCCCCGGGGTCCTCGGAGGAGGATGCCCCAGGAGGCTGCCGGTTGCGGGGCCCTGCCCCGGCCCTCCCCAGGCACAAGGCCCAGGGGCTGAGGCGGGGGTCGGGGCCCGGGGTGCACGGTCCGGGTGAGGAGCTGCCGGTGGGGTGGGATGGCTGGGCCGCAGGCCTCAGGCGAGCGGCACCACGGGGGTGGTGGCCCGGGAGGGGCCGGGGCACCTGGGTCGCGGGGGGCCGCAGGCGAAGGGCAGGACCAAGGCCAGGGGCCGGGGCCCTCCCCCGCGCCAAGGCAGAGGCCAGGGGGAGAAAATGAAAGACAGGAAGGCCCCCCCCCCCGCCCCCCACGCCCGCAAAAGGCCTACAGCACCCGGTATTCCCAGGCGGTCTCCCATCCAAGTACTAACCAGGCCCGACCCTGCTTAGCTTCCGAGATCAGACGAGATCGGGCGCGTTCAGGGTGGTATGGCCGTAGACGGAGGCGTGGCTCTCCGCCGCCCTCAAGAAGCCCGGCCGCCCACCGGGCCTCCCTGCGCAGCTCGGCCCGCCTGCCACGGGATCCGCGCGGGAAAGGCCACCCGGGCGGGGGGGCGCCCGGCACCGCCCGCCAGCCAGCCTCCTCCAAGGGCGTGCGTGTGAGCCCGAGAGCCGGACACCCGCCCCCAGACGGACACACGGACACGCACACACGCACGCCGGCCGGGGCGCACCGCCCCGGCGCCCCGGCGCCCCCGCCTCCCCCCGGACCGCGTCGTGCCGCCTGCGCTCGGCCCCCAGGGGCGCACGGGGCACCGGGCCGCTTGTCTCTGCAGCGGTTCTGGGCGCAGGTGCGCGCGGCGCGGGGGCCGGGGGGCCGGGGGCGGCGTGGGGGCGTGGGCCGCGGCCGGGGAAGGCCCGCGGCCGGGCGGCTTTGCCCAGCGCCCCCGGACCCTGTCTGTCTGCGTGTGTCCGCTTCCCGGTGCGCGAGGGGTCGCGCTGCTGCACTTGGCCCGGCGGGCGCTCGGGCGCTCCTGCGGGTGGCCCAGGGCGCCGTCACGGGGCAGGCCCCGGGCCTGGCCCGGCGCCTGCGGGAATGGGAAGGTGGGGGAATCCCCTCGCGTGGGCCAGGAGACCTGGGTGCCCCTTGGCCGGGTGCTCCCCCACCGGGGCGCTCTGCACTGCGGGGCTGCGTGTGCGCGGGGCCGGGGTGCGCCTTGGGCCCCGTGGGTGCCCTGGGTGTCGCCCGAGGGCTGAAGGAGAGGGGACAGCTTGCCCGGCCTGCCACCCTCCCTCCAGGGGACCGGAGAGGCCGCAGGAGGAAGAGAGCAGGGGCTGCAGGGCAGGCGCACAGGCAGGGCCGGCGGGCCGGGGCAGGCCCAGGGGACCTCCTTGTGCGGGCGGAGCGGGGGCCGGCGGGGGCCCCACTCCACGCACACGCACACGCACACGCACACGCACACGCACACGCAGACACCTGCGCACACGCACGCGCACACACACATAGAGACACCCCCACACAGAGACACACCCAGAGACTCACACACAGGCACAATCAGGCCCACGCACGCACACACAAACACACACAGGCACACACACAGGCGCACGCACACAGCCCGGGCGACGTCCCTGCGGGAGGTGTCCCGCCCCGGGGTCCTCGGAGGAGGATGCCCCAGGAGGCTGCCGGTTGCGGGGCCCTGCCCCGGCCCTCCCCAGGCACAAGGCCCAGGGGCTGAGGCGGGGGTCGGGGCCCGGGGTGCACGGTCCGGGTGAGGAGCTGCCGGTGGGGTGGGATGGCTGGGCCGCAGGCCTCAGGCGAGCGGCACCACGGGGGTGGTGGCCCGGGAGGGGCCGGGGCACCTGGGTCGCGGGGGGCCGCAGGCGAAGGGCAGGACCAAGGCCAGGGGCCGGGGCCCTCCCCCGCGCCAAGGCAGAGGCCAGGGGGAGAAAATGAAAGACAGGAAGGCCCCCCCCCCCGCCCCCCACGCCCGCAAAAGGCCTACAGCACCCGGTATTCCCAGGCGGTCTCCCATCCAAGTACTAACCAGGCCCGACCCTGCTTAGCTTCCGAGATCAGACGAGATCGGGCGCGTTCAGGGTGGTATGGCCGTAGACGGAGGCGTGGCTCTCCGCCGCCCTCAAGAAGCCCGGCCGCCCACCGGGCCTCCCTGCGCAGCTCGGCCCGCCTGCCACGGGATCCGCGCGGGAAAGGCCACCCGGGCGGGGGGGCGCCCGGCACCGCCCGCCAGCCAGCCTCCTCCAAGGGCGTGCGTGTGAGCCCGAGAGCCGGACACCCGCCCCCAGACGGACACACGGACACGCACACACGCACGCCGGCCGGGGCGCACCGCCCCGGCGCCCCGGCGCCCCCGCCTCCCCCCGGACCGCGTCGTGCCGCCTGCGCTCGGCCCCCAGGGGCGCACGGGGCACCGGGCCGCTTGTCTCTGCAGCGGTTCTGGGCGCAGGTGCGCGCGGCGCGGGGGCCGGGGGGCCGGGGGCGGCGTGGGGGCGTGGGCCGCGGCCGGGGAAGGCCCGCGGCCGGGCGGCTTTGCCCAGCGCCCCCGGACCCTGTCTGTCTGCGTGTGTCCGCTTCCCGGTGCGCGAGGGGTCGCGCTGCTGCACTTGGCCCGGCGGGCGCTCGGGCGCTCCTGCGGGTGGCCCAGGGCGCCGTCACGGGGCAGGCCCCGGGCCTGGCCCGGCGCCTGCGGGAATGGGAAGGTGGGGGAATCCCCTCGCGTGGGCCAGGAGACCTGGGTGCCCCTTGGCCGGGTGCTCCCCCACCGGGGCGCTCTGCACTGCGGGGCTGCGTGTGCGCGGGGCCGGGGTGCGCCTTGGGCCCCGTGGGTGCCCTGGGTGTCGCCCGAGGGCTGAAGGAGAGGGGACAGCTTGCCCGGCCTGCCACCCTCCCTCCAGGGGACCGGAGAGGCCGCAGGAGGAAGAGAGCAGGGGCTGCAGGGCAGGCGCACAGGCAGGGCCGGCGGGCCGGGGCAGGCCCAGGGGACCTCCTTGTGCGGGCGGAGCGGGGGCCGGCGGGGGCCCCACTCCACGCACACGCACACGCACACGCACACGCACACGCACACGCAGACACCTGCGCACACGCACGCGCACACACACATAGAGACACCCCCACACAGAGACACACCCAGAGACTCACACACAGGCACAATCAGGCCCACGCACGCACACACAAACACACACAGGCACACACACAGGCGCACGCACACAGCCCGGGCGACGTCCCTGCGGGAGGTGTCCCGCCCCGGGGTCCTCGGAGGAGGATGCCCCAGGAGGCTGCCGGTTGCGGGGCCCTGCCCCGGCCCTCCCCAGGCACAAGGCCCAGGGGCTGAGGCGGGGGTCGGGGCCCGGGGTGCACGGTCCGGGTGAGGAGCTGCCGGTGGGGTGGGATGGCTGGGCCGCAGGCCTCAGGCGAGCGGCACCACGGGGGTGGTGGCCCGGGAGGGGCCGGGGCACCTGGGTCGCGGGGGGCCGCAGGCGAAGGGCAGGACCAAGGCCAGGGGCCGGGGCCCTCCCCCGCGCCAAGGCAGAGGCCAGGGGGAGAAAATGAAAGACAGGAAGGCCCCCCCCCCCGCCCCCCACGCCCGCAAAAGGCCTACAGCACCCGGTATTCCCAGGCGGTCTCCCATCCAAGTACTAACCAGGCCCGACCCTGCTTAGCTTCCGAGATCAGACGAGATCGGGCGCGTTCAGGGTGGTATGGCCGTAGACGGAGGCGTGGCTCTCCGCCGCCCTCAAGAAGCCCGGCCGCCCACCGGGCCTCCCTGCGCAGCTCGGCCCGCCTGCCACGGGATCCGCGCGGGAAAGGCCACCCGGGCGGGGGGGCGCCCGGCACCGCCCGCCAGCCAGCCTCCTCCAAGGGCGTGCGTGTGAGCCCGAGAGCCGGACACCCGCCCCCAGACGGACACACGGACACGCACACACGCACGCCGGCCGGGGCGCACCGCCCCGGGGCACCGGGCCGCTTGTCTCTGCAGCGGTTCTGGGCGCAGGTGCGCGCGGCGCGGGGGCCGGGGGGCCGGGGGCGGCGTGGGGGCGTGGGCCGCGGCCGGGGAAGGCCCGCGGCCGGGCGGCTTTGCCCAGCGCCCCCGGACCCTGTCTGTCTGCGTGTGTCCGCTTCCCGGTGCGCGAGGGGTCGCGCTGCTGCACTTGGCCCGGCGGGCGCTCGGGCGCTCCTGCGGGTGGCCCAGGGCGCCGTCACGGGGCAGGCCCCGGGCCTGGCCCGGCGCCTGCGGGAATGGGAAGGTGGGGGAATCCCCTCGCGTGGGCCAGGAGACCTGGGTGCCCCTTGGCCGGGTGCTCCCCCACCGGGGCGCTCTGCACTGCGGGGCTGCGTGTGCGCGGGGCCGGGGTGCGCCTTGGGCCCCGTGGGTGCCCTGGGTGTCGCCCGAGGGCTGAAGGAGAGGGGACAGCTTGCCCGGCCTGCCACCCTCCCTCCAGGGGACCGGAGAGGCCGCAGGAGGAAGAGAGCAGGGGCTGCAGGGCAGGCGCACAGGCAGGGCCGGCGGGCCGGGGCAGGCCCAGGGGACCTCCTTGTGCGGGCGGAGCGGGGGCCGGCGGGGGCCCCACTCCACGCACACGCACACGCACACGCACACGCAGACACCTGCGCACACGCACGCGCACACACACATAGAGACACCCCCACACAGAGACACACCCAGAGACTCACACACAGGCACAATCAGGCCCACGCACGCACACACAAACACACACAGGCACACACACAGGCGCACGCACACAGCCCGGGCGACGTCCCTGCGGGAGGTGTCCCGCCCCGGGGTCCTCGGAGGAGGATGCCCCAGGAGGCTGCCGGTTGCGGGGCCCTGCCCCGGCCCTCCCCAGGCACAAGGCCCAGGGGCTGAGGCGGGGGTCGGGGCCCGGGGTGCACGGTCCGGGTGAGGAGCTGCCGGTGGGGTGGGATGGCTGGGCCGCAGGCCTCAGGCGAGCGGCACCACGGGGGTGGTGGCCCGGGAGGGGCCGGGGCACCTGGGTCGCGGGGGGCCGCAGGCGAAGGGCAGGACCAAGGCCAGGGGCCGGGGCCCTCCCCCGCGCCAAGGCAGAGGCCAGGGGGAGAAAATGAAAGACAGGAAGGCCCCCCCCCCGCCCCCCACGCCCGCAAAAGGCCTACAGCACCCGGTATTCCCAGGCGGTCTCCCATCCAAGTACTAACCAGGCCCGACCCTGCTTAGCTTCCGAGATCAGACGAGATCGGGCGCGTTCAGGGTGGTATGGCCGTAGACGGAGGCGTGGCTCTCCGCCGCCCTCAAGAAGCCCGGCCGCCCACCGGGCCTCCCTGCGCAGCTCGGCCCGCCTGCCACGGGATCCGCGCGGGAAAGGCCACCCGGGCGGGGGGGCGCCCGGCACCGCCCGCCAGCCAGCCTCCTCCAAGGGCGTGCGTGTGAGCCCGAGAGCCGGACACCCGCCCCCAGACGGACACACGGACACGCACACACGCACGCCGGCCGGGGCGCACCGCCCCGGCGCCCCGGCGCCCCCGCCTCCCCCCGGACCGCGTCGTGCCGCCTGCGCTCGGCCCCCAGGGGCGCACGGGGCACCGGGCCGCTTGTCTCTGCAGCGGTTCTGGGCGCAGGTGCGCGCGGCGCGGGGGCCGGGGGGCCGGGGGCGGCGTGGGGGCGTGGGCCGCGGCCGGGGAAGGCCCGCGGCCGGGCGGCTTTGCCCAGCGCCCCCGGACCCTGTCTGTCTGCGTGTGTCCGCTTCCCGGTGCGCGAGGGGTCGCGCTGCTGCACTTGGCCCGGCGGGCGCTCGGGCGCTCCTGCGGGTGGCCCAGGGCGCCGTCACGGGGCAGGCCCCGGGCCTGGCCCGGCGCCTGCGGGAATGGGAAGGTGGGGGAATCCCCTCGCGTGGGCCAGGAGACCTGGGTGCCCCTTGGCCGGGTGCTCCCCCACCGGGGCGCTCTGCACTGCGGGCTGCGTGTGCGCGGGGCCGGGGTGCGCCTTGGGCCCCGTGGGTGCCCTGGGTGTCGCCCGAGGGCTGAAGGAGAGGGGACAGCTTGCCCGGCCTGCCACCCTCCCTCCAGGGGACCGGAGAGGCCGCAGGAGGAAGAGAGGCAGGGGCTGCAGGGCAGGCGCACAGGCAGGGCCGGCGGGCCGGGGCAGGCCCAGGGGACCTCCTTCTGCGGGCGGAGCGGGGGCCGGCGGGGGCCCCACTCCACGCACACGCACACGCACTACGCACACGCAGACACCTGCGCACACGCACGCGCACACACACATAGAGACACCCCACACAGAGACACACCCAGAGACTCACACACAGGCACAATCAGGCCCACGCACGCACACACAAACACACACAGGCACACACACAGGCGCACGCACACAGCCCGGGCGACGTCCCCTGCGGGAGGTGTCCCGCCCCGGGGTCCTCGGAGGAGGATGCCCCAGGAGGCTGCGGTTGCGGGGCCCTGCCCCGGCCCTCCCCAGGCACAAGGCCCAGGGGCTGAGGCGGGGGTCGGGGCCCGGGGTGCACGGTCCGGGTGAGGAGCTGCCGGTGGGGTGGGATGGCTGGGCCGCAGGCCTCAGGCGAGCGGCACCACGGGGGTGGTGGCCCGGGAGGGGCCGGGGCACCTGGGTCGCGGGGGGCCGCAGGCGAAGGCAGGACCAAGGCCAGGGGCCGGGGCCCTCCCCCCGCGCCAGGCAGAGGCCAGGGGGAGAAAATGAAAGACAGGAAGGCCCCCCCCCCGCCCCCCACGCCCGCAAAAGGCCTACAGCACCCGGTATTCCCAGGCGGTCTCCCATCAAGTACTAACCAGGCCGACCCTGCTTAGCTTCCGAGATCAGACGAGATCGGGCGCGTTCAGGGTGGTATGGCCGTAGACGGAGGCGTGGCTCTCCGCCGCCCTCAAGAAGCCCGGCCGCCCACCGGGCCTCCCTGCGCAGCTCGGCCCGCCTGCACGGATCCGCGCGGGAAAGGCCACCCGGGCGGGGGGGCGCCCGGCACCGCCCGCCAGCCAGCCTCCTCCAAGGGCGTGCGTGTGAGCCCGAGAGCCGGACACCCGCCCCCAGACGGACACACGGACACGCACACACGCACGCCGGCCGGGGCGCACCGCCCCCCCGGGCACCGGGCCGCTTGTCTCTGCAGCGGTTCTGGGCGCAGGTGCGCGCGGCGCGGGGGCCGGGGGGCCGGGGGCGGCGTGGGGGCGTGGGCCGCGGCCGGGAAGGCCCGCGGCCGGGCGGCTTTGCCCAGCGCCCCCGGACCCTGTCTGTCTGCGTGTGTCCGCTTCCCGGTGCGCGAGGGGTCGCGCTGCTGCACTTGGCCCGGCGGGCGCTCGGGCGCTCCTGCGGGTGGCCCAGGGCGCCGTCACGGGGCAGGCCCCGGGCCTGGCCCGGCGCCTGCGGGAATGGGAAGGTGGGGAATCCCCTCGCGTGGGCCAGGAGACCTGGGTGCCCCTTGGCCGGGTGCTCCCCCACCGGGGCGCCTCTGCACTGCGGGGCTGCGTGTGCGCGGGGCCGGGGTGCGCCTTGGGGCCCCGTGGGTGCCCTGGGTGTCGCCCGAGGGCTGAAGGAGAGGGGACAGCTTGCCCGGCCTGCCACCCTCCCTCCAGGGGACCGGAGAGGCCGCAGGAGGAAGAGAGCAGGGCTGCAGGGCAGGCGCACAGGCAGGGCCGGCGGGCCGGGGCAGGCCCAGGGGACCTCCTTTCTGCGGGCGGAGCGGGGGCCGGCGGGGGCCCCACTCCACGCACACGCACACGCACAACGCACACGCAGACACCTGCGCACACGCACGCGCACACACACATAGAGACACCCCCACACAGAGACACACCCAGAGACTCACACACAGGCACAATCAGGCCCACGCACGCACACACAAACACACACAGGCACACACACAGGCGCACGCACACAGCCCGGGCGACGTCCCTGCGGGAGGTGTCCCGCCCCGGGGTCCTCGGAGGAGGATGCCCCAGGAGCTGCCGGTTGCGGGGCCCTGCCCCGGCCCTCCCCAGGCACAAGGCCCAGGGGCTGAGGCGGGGGTCGGGGCCCGGGGTGCACGGTCCGGGTGAGGAGCTGCCGGTGGGGTGGGATGGCTGGGCCGCAGGCCTCAGGCGAGCGGCACCACGGGGGTGGTGGCCCGGGAGGGGCCGGGGCACCTGGGTCGCGGGGGGCCGCAGGCGAAGGGCAGGACCAAGGCCAGGGGCCGGGGCCCTCCCCCGCGCCAAGGGCAGAGGCCAGGGGGAGAAATGAAGACAGGAAGGCCCCCCCCCCGCCCCCCACGCCCGCAAAAGGCTACAGCACCCGGTATTCCCAGGCGGTCTCCCATCCAAGTACTAACCAGGCCCGACCCTGCTTAGCTTCCGTGATCAGACGAGATCGGGCGCGTTCAGGGTGGTATGGCCGTAGACGGAGGCGTGGCTCTCCGCCGCCCTCAAGAAGCCCGGCCGCCCACCGGGCCTCCCTGCGCAGCTCGGCCCGCCTGCCACGGGATCCGCGCGGGAAAAGGCCACCCGGGCGGGGGGGCGCCCGGCACCGCCCGCCAGCCAGCCTCCTCCAAGGGCGTGCGTGTGAGCCCGAGAGCCGGACACCCGCCCCCAGACGGACACACGGACACGCACACACGCACGCCGGCCGGGGCGCACCGCCCGGCGCCCCGGCGCCCCCGCCTCCCCCGGACCGCGTCGTGCCGCCTGCGCTCGCCCCCAGGGCGCACGGGCACCGGGCCGCTTGTCTCTGCAGCGGTTCTGGGCGCAGGTGCGCGCGGCGCGGGGGCCGGGGGGCCGGGGGCGGCGTGGGGGCGTGGGCCGCGGCCGGGGAAGGCCCGCGGCGGGCGGCTTTGCCCAGCGCCCCCGGACCCTGTCTGTCTGCGTGTGTCCGCTTCCCGGTGCGCGAGGGGTCGCGCTGCTGCACTTGGCCCGGCGGGCGCTCGGGCGCTCCTGCGGGTGGCCCAGGGCGCCGTCACGGGGCAGGCCCCGGGCCTGGCCCGGCGCCTGCGGGAATGGGAAGGTGGGGGAATCCCCTCGCGTGGGCCAGGAGACCTGGGTGCCCCTTGGCCGGGTGCTCCCCCACCGGGGCGCTCTGCACTGCGGGGGCTGCGTGTGCGCGGGGCCGGGGTGCGCCTTGGGCCCGTGGGTGCCCTGGGTGTCGCCCGAGGGCTGAAGGAGAGGGGACAGCTTGCCCGGCCTGCCACCCTCCCTCCAGGGGACCGGAGAGGCCGCAGGAGGAAGAGAGCAGGGGCTGCAGGGCAGGCGCACAGCAGGGCCGGCGGGCCGGGGCAGGCCCAGGGACCTCCTTCTGCGGGCGGAGCGGGGGCCGGCGGGGGCCCCACTCCACGCACACGCACACGCACACGCACACGCAGACACCTGCGCACACCGCACGCGCACACACACATAGAGACACCCCCACACAGAGACACACCCAGAGACTCACCACACAGGCACAATCAGGCCCACGCACGCACACACAAACACACACAGGCACACACACAGGCGCACGCACACAGCCCGGGCGACGTCCCTGCGGGAGGTGTCCCGCCCCGGGGTCCTCGGAGGAGGATGCCCCAGGAGGCTGCCGGTTGCGGGGCCCTGCCCCGGCCCTCCCCAGGCACAAGGCCCAGGGGCTGAGGCGGGGGTCGGGCCCGGGGTGCACGGTCCGGGTGAGGAGCTGCCGGTGGGGTGGGATGGCTGGGCCGCAGGCCTCAGGCGAGCGGCACCACGGGGGTGGTGGCCCGGGAGGGGCCGGGGCACCTGGGTCGCGGGGGGCCGCAGGCGAAGGGCAGGACCAAGGCCAGGGGCCGGGGCCCTCCCCCGCGCCAAGGCAGAGGCCAGGGGGAGAAAATGAAAGACAGGAAGGCCCCCCCCCCGCCCCCACGCCCGCAAAAGGCCTACAGCACCCGGTATTCCCAGGCGGTCTCCCATCCAAGTACTAACCAGGCCCGACCCTGCTTAGCTCCGAGATCAGACGAGATCGGGCGCGTTCAGGGTGGTATGGCCGTAGACGGAGGCGTGGCTCTCCGCCGCCCTCAGAAGCCCGGCCGCCCACCGGGCCTCCCTGCGCAGCTCGGCCCGCCTGCCACGGGATCCGCGCGGGAAAGGCCACCGGGCGGGGGGGCGCCCGGCACCGCCCGCCAGCCAGCCTCCTCCAAGGGCGTGCGTGTGAGCCCGAGAGCCGGACACCCGCCCCCAGACGGACACACGGACACGCACACACGCACGCCGGCCGGGGCGCACCGCCCCGGGGCACCGGGCCGCTTGTCTCTGCAGCGGTTCTGGGCGCAGGTGCGCGCGGCGCGGGGGCCGGGGGGCCGGGGGCGGCGTGGGGGCGTGGGCCGCGGCCGGGGAAGGCCCGCGGCCGGGCGGCTTTGCCCAGCGCCCCGGACCCTGTCTGTCTGCGTGTGTCCGCTTCCCGGTGCGCGAGGGGTCGCGCTGCTGCACTTGGCCCGGCGGGCGCTCGGGCGCTCCTGCGGGTGGCCCAGGGCGCCGTCACGGGGCAGGCCCCGGGCCTGGCCCGGCGCCTGCGGGAATGGGAAGGTGGGGGAATCCCCTCGCGTGGGCCAGGAGACCTGGGTGCCCCTTGGCCGGGTGCTCCCCCACCGGGGCGCTCTGCACTGCGGGGCTGCGTGTGCGCGGGGCCGGGGTGCGCCTTGGGCCCCGTGGGTGCCCTGGGTGTCGCCCGAGGGCTGAAGGAGAGGGGACAGCTTGCCCGGCCTGCCACCCTCCCTCCAGGGGACCGGAGAGGCCGCAGGAGGAAGAGAGCAGGGGCTGCAGGGCAGGCGCACAGGCAGGGCCGGCGGGCCGGGGCAGGCCCAGGGGACCTCCTTCTGCGGGCGGAGCGGGGGCCGGCGGGGGCCCCACTCCACGCACACGCACACGCACACGCACACGCAGACACCTGCGCACACGCACGCGCACACACACATAGAGACACCCCCACACAGAGACACACCCAGAGACTCACACACAGGCACAATCAGGCCCACGCACGCACACACAAACACACACAGGCACACACACAGGCGCACGCACACAGGCCCGGGCGACGTCCCTGCGGGAGGTGTCCCGCCCCGGGGTCCTCGGAGGAGGATGCCCCAGGAGGCTGCCGGTTGCGGGGCCCTGCCCCGGCCCTCCCCAGGCACAAGGCCCAGGGGCTGAGGCGGGGTCGGGGCCCGGGGTGCACGGTCCGGGTGAGGAGCTGCGGTGGGGTGGGATGGCTGGGCCGCAGGCCTCAGGCGAGCGGCACCACGGGGGGTGGTGGCCCGGGAGGGGCCGGGGCACCTGGGTCGCGGGGGCCGCAGGCGAAGGGGCAGGACCAAGGCCAGGGCCGGGGCCCTCCCCCCGCGCCAAGGCAGAGGCCAGGGGGAGAAAATGAAAGACAGGAAGGCCCCCCCCCCGCCCCCCACGCCCGCAAAAGGCCTACAGCACCCGGTATTCCCAGGCGGTCTCCCATCCAAGTACTAACCAGGCCGACCCTGCTTAGCTTCCGAGATCAGACGAGATCGGCGCGTTCAGGGTGGTATGGCCGTAGACGGAGGCGTGGCTCTCCGCCGCCCTCAAGAAGCCCGGCCGCCCACCGGGCCTCCCTGCGCAGCTCGGCCCGCCTGCCACGGGATCCGCGCGGGAAAGGCCACCCGGGCGGGGGGGCGCCCGGCACCGCCCGCCAGCCAGCCTCCTCCAAGGGCGTGCGTGTGAGCCCGAGAGCCGGACACCCGCCCCCAGACGGACACACGGACACGCACACACGCACGCCGGCCGGGGCGCACCGCCCCGCGCCCCGGCGCCCCCGCCTCCCCCCGGACCGCGTCGTGCCGCCTGCGCTCGGCCCCAGGGGCGCCGGGGCACCGGGCCGCTTGTCTCTGCAGCGGTTCTGGGCGCAGGTGCGCGCGGCGCGGGGGCCGGGGGGCCGGGGGCGGCGTGGGGGCGTGGGCCGCGGCCGGGGAAGGCCCGCGGCCGGGCGGCTTTGCCCAGCGCCCCCGGACCCTGTCTGTCTGCGTGTGTCCGCTTCCCGGTGCGCGAGGGTCGCGCTGCTGCACTTGGCCCGGCGGGCGCTCGGCGCTCCTGCGGGTGGCCCAGGGCGCCGTCACGGGGCAGGCCCCGGGCCTGGCCCGGCGCCTGCGGGAATGGGAAGGTGGGGGAATCCCCTCGCGTGGGCCAGGAGACCTGGGTGCCCCTTGGCCGGGTGCTCCCCCACCGGGGCGCTCTGCACTGCGGGGCTGCGTGTGCGCGGGGCCGGGGTGCGCCTTGGGCCCCGTGGGTGCCCCTGGGTGTCGCCCGAGGGCTGAAGGAGAGGGACAGCTTGCCCGGCCTGCCACCCTCCCTCCAGGGGACCGGAGAGGCCGCAGGAGGAAGAGAGCAGGGGCTGCAGGGCAGGCGCACAGGCAGGGCCGGCGGGCCGGGGCAGGCCCAGGGACCTCCTTCTGCGGGCGGAGCGGGGCCGGCGGGGGCCCCACTCCACGCACACGCACACGCACACGCACACGCAGACACCTGCGCACACGCACGCGCACACACACATAGAGACACCCCCACACAGAGACACACCCAGAGACTCACACACAGGCACAATCAGGCCCACGCACGCACACACAAACACACACAGGCACACACACAGGCGCACGCACACAGCCCGGGCGACGTCCCTGCGGGAGTGTCCCGCCCCGGGGTCCTCGGAGGAGGATGCCCCAGAGGCTGCCGGTTGCGGGGCCCTGCCCCGGCCCTCCCCAGGCACAAGGCCCAGGGGCTGAGGCGGGGGTCGGGGCCCGGGGTGCACGTCCGGGTGAGGAGCTGCCGGTGGGGTGGGATGGCTGGGCCGCAGGCCTCAGGCGAGCGGCACCACGGGGGTGGTGGCCCGGGAGGGCCGGGGCACCTGGGTCGCGGGGGGGCCGCAGGCGAAGGGCAGACCAAGGCCAGGGGCCGGGGCCCTCCCCCGCGCCAAGGCAGAGGCCAGGGGGAGAAAATGAAAGACAGGAAGGCCCCCCCCCGCCCCCCACGCCCGCAAAAGGCCTACAGCACCGGTATTCCCAGGCGGTCTCCCATCCAAGTACTAACCAGGCCCGACCCTGCTTAGCTTCCGAGATCAGACGAGATCGGGCGCGTTCAGGGTGGTATGGCCGTAGACGGAGGCGTGGCTCTCCGCCGCCCTCAAGAAGCCGGGCCGCCCACCGGGCCTCCCTGCGCAGCTCGGCCCGCCTGCCACGGATCCGCGCGGGAAAGGCCACCCGGGCGGGGGGCGCCCGGCACCGCCGCCAGCCAGCCTCTCCAAGGGGCGTGCGTGTGAGCCCGAGAGCCGGACACCCGCCCCCAGACGACACACGGACACGCACACACGCACGCCGGCCGGGGCGCACCGCCCCGGGGCACCGGGCCGCTTGTCTCTGCAGCGGGTTCTGGGCGCAGGTGCGCGCGGCGCGGGGGCCGGGGGGCCGGGGGCGGCGTGGGGGCGTGGGCCGCGGCCGGGGAAGGCCCGCGGCCGGGCGGCTTTGCCCAGCGCCCCCGGACCCTGTTCTGTCTGCGTGTGTCCGCTTCCCGGTGCGCGAGGGGTCGCGCTGCTGCACTTGGCCCGGCGGGCGCTCGGGCGCTCCTGCGGGTGCCCAGGGCGCCGTCACGGGGCAGGCCCCGGGCCTGGCCGGCGCCTGCGGGAATGGGAAGGTGGGGAATCCCCTCGCGTGGGCCAGGAGACCTGGGTGCCCCTTGGCCGGGTGCTCCCCCACCGGGGCGCTCTGCACTGCGGGGCTGCGTGTGCGCGGGGCCGGGGTGCGCCTTGGGCCCCGTGGGTGCCCTGGGTGTCGCCCGAGGCTGAAGGAGAGGGGACAGCTTGCCCGGCTGCCACCTCCCTCCAGGGGACCGGAGAGGCCGCAGGAGGAAGAGAGCAGGGGCTGCAGGGCAGGCGCACAGGCAGGGCCGGCGGGCCGGGGCAGGCCCAGGGGACCTCCTTGTGCGGGCGAGCGGGGGCCGGCGGGGGCCCCACTCCACGCACACGCACACGCACACGCACACGCACACGCACACGCAGACACCTGCGCACACGCACGCGCACACACACATAAGAGACCACCCCACACAGAGACACACCAGAGACTCACACACAGGCACAATCAGGCCCACGCACGCACACACAAACACACACAGGCACACACACAGGCGCACGCACACAGCCCGGGCGACGTCCCTGCGGGAGGTGTCCCGCCCCGGGGTCTCGAGGAGGATGCCCCAGGAGGCTGCCGGTTTGCGGGGCCCTGCCCGGCCCTCCCAGGCACAAGGCCCAGGGCTGAGGCGGGGGTCGGGGCCCGGGGTGCACGGTCGGGTGAGGAGCTGCCGGTGGGGTGGGATGGCTGGGCCGCAGGCCTCAGGCGAGCGGCACCACGGGGGTGGTGGCCCGGGAGGGGCCGGGGCACCTGGTCGCGGGGGGCCGCAGGCGAAGGGCAGGACCAAGGCCAGGGGCCGGGGCCCTCCCCGCGCCAAGCAGAGGCCAGGGGGAGAAAATGAAAGACAGGAAGGCCCCCCCCCCCGCCCCCCACG